>NC_045972.1:22923256-23028557 GCF_010909765.2 Amblyraja radiata | reverse complement strand
GGGGGGAGAGAGGAGAGGAGGGGGAGAGGAGAGGAGTGGGGGAAGAGGGAGGAGGAGGAGGGGGAGAGAGGAGAGGAGGGGGAGAGAGGAGAGGAGGGGGGGGAGAGGAGAGGAGTGGGAGAGAGGAGGGAGGAGAGAGGAGGGGGGAGAGGAGAGGAGGGGGGAGAGGAGAGAGGAAGGAGAAGAAGGGAGAGGAGGAAAAGAGAAGACAGAGGAAGGAAAGGGGGGAGAAGGGGAGGAAGGAAAAGTGGGGGAGGGAAGAGGAGGAAGGGAAAGAAGATGAAGAGGGGCAGAAGGGGAGAAGAGGGAAAGGAGAGGGAGGGAGGATGAGGAGGGGAGGTGAGGGACGGACGGATAGGGCGTGTGCATGGGAGGAGGAGAGGTGGGGAGAAGGGTATTTACCAACTCATCTATCATGAATATCTTTGCCTGTTCCAATATTAACTGTACACAGAAATGTGAAACTGATCTGATAATTAACTGACTGCATTTCCCCTCACAGACCCTTGTACTCACCGCTACGATGAGAAGGATCTTTTCGACACAACCCAACGGCGAGGTCCGTATTGCAAATATTTTGAAGAAGACATTTCCACAAGCTTCAGTGGTCAAGGTTGTGGATATTTCAGGCAAGTATTGAAAATAAAAGACACTAAGTGCTGGAGTAACTAATAGGTCAGGCAGCATCTCTGGAGAACATGAATAGGTCCGTGTGCTTGGTCCCATGGAGCGGCGCCTCCTCCAAGCGAGCCTCAGGCTGCTACAGGCCTTCCAGCTGTTGTCTTCACCTGGATCAGGGGTGGGGAACCTTTTCATGTTGGAATGCCGTATTAAGTTAGCTGTAATCTAATAAGGCTGCATCCAAGAAACTTCAATTACATATACTTCAAAATGTACATTATTTTGTAAAAGTCTACCTACTATGTACTCACTTCAAGAACATGAAAAAAGTTTGTTAATTCTAAAGTTAACTAACCTTTTAATGACTTTGTTGCGACTGCTTTCTGGAGTCTAGAGTCACATTAGAACTAAATCATCAGCATAACAGGTATTAAAATAGCCCTCATGACTTACTAATGTTTTAATTGTGGCCGTCAGTCAGGGAGGATTATTTAGTTGAATCTTCTTTTACTCTTTGGTATTTTAAATACGTTCATTTTAAGATAAAAATAAAAATAATAAAAGACGAACAAAAACATATTAATAAAAATAAAAGGATTTGTTCTACAAAATTTGGATTAATTCAAAAGGCCGCACTTAATGGTCTAGCAGACCGCATGCGGCCTTAATGCTGCAGGTTCCCCACCCCTGACCTGGATCATTCTGCGAACCTTTGGCAAAACAAAGCTCAGTACATGTGACAATAATAAACCTAAACCTTTTCAAACGTTGGAGAATTTTGGAAGATCTCACGCATCTTTTTTGCCACTGGGTTGTAGGACATCAGGGTGATTTTTCATTAAAGACACAAAGAACTGCAGATGCTGGTTTAACAAAGACTGATATGGATAGGTGTCGGAAGACGAGTCCTAGCCTGAAATGCTGCCTTTCCATGTCTTCCAGAAATGCTGCCTGAGTTACTTCAACACTTTGTGTTTCTTTAATTCCACAAGATTGACGTACATTTTCTCATGATTACACTGAGGTTGGATAAACACATACTGAAGGTCTTTCACTCCCCCTCTTTCCCCATCATTTTCCCCCACACAGGAGGTTGTGGATCCATGTATGAAGTTCATGTTGAATCAGTGGAATTTAAAGGAAAACGAGTTGTGCAACAGCACCAGATGATCAACCAGGTACTGGGTATCCATGGGATGTGGGAGGAAACCCACGCAGTCACAGGGGGAACATGCAAACTCCACACAGACAGAACCTGAGGTCGGGATTAAAGCCGGGTGTCTGATGCTGTGAGGCATGCAGCTCTACCAGCTACGCCACTGTGCTGTCCTATCACAGCTAGCATGCCTTTATGAAGCAGAAACAAGATAACAGTAAACTGTTTATTAGGAAAGTGACAAGCGCAGATACAGGATAACGGGTAAAAAGGTAAAGTTGAATAAAGTCCAATTAAAAATAATTTGAATGTCACTACTAATGAATCTGCTCTACCCTGGTGTACTAAACCATAGCAATTGACAACACAAGGACTGCAGATGTTGGAATCTTGAGCAAAACACAAAGGTGCTGGAGGAACTTAGCATGTCAGGCAGCGTCAGTGGAGGGAATGGACAGGTGACATTTTTGGGTCGGGATCCTTCAGGCCATTCAGAACTGTAATAATTAGTTAGCTCTGATGTTTGGCTCCATAGCTTGTTCATTCATGGTGGTACCAAAGGGAGAGATACTATCTTTCAAATGAAACGTAGAGCCTGTCAGCTCCATCTGGTCCTGCAAACCCCACTGCTTTCTTGAGGTGAGCTATTACCAGTGTTTCTCCTTCAGTTTCTCACCGACTGTCTGGTCATGATCACTGTGTAGGGTGCAGAGCAGCTGACACAGGTAGACTAACATAATGAAACAAGGAACTTCAGATGCAGAAACAAGATGCTGGTTTGCACAATAGGACACAAAGTAACAGCGGGTCAGACAGCATCTCTGGATTGGTGACTTTTCGGGTCAGGGCCCTCCTTCAGTGTGAAGAAATGCTGCCTGACCCGCAAAGCTACTCCAGCATTTTGTGTCTTTCTAAGGAACTTAATGTGCTGGTTTACAAACGATGACACACAATGTTGGAGTAACTCAGTGTAACTGCTGACCCACTGAGTTAGTCCAGCATTTTGCATCTTTCTAAGAAACTTCAGATGCTAGTTTACAGAAAAGACACAAACAGTGCTGGAGTAATTCAGCATCACTACCTGACCCACTGAGATACTCCCGCAAAGATACTTGTCTCTTTTGTTTTTAAAGACTAATGTATTTGTCTTTCTGCTGAGGAGAGTGCTACAGCTTGCAGTTTCTTCGTTCTTTATTCCAGGCGCTGAAAAATGAAATCCAAGCTATGCACGGACTGAGGATATTTACCGCTGTTCCTAAGTAGCGTGACGGAGTGGAGAGGCGTCGGCAGAATGGAGCAGAAAGTGGACCAAACCGAATCGAGACTGCGGCCAGTGCGTGAATTGTACGGGTCTGAACAGGGAGGAGATCTTGTTGTGTGCTGGGAACATCTACCCCAGGACCAGACACATTAATTACTCTGTTGTACTCGAGACTGATTGTCCACTAGCACCTCAGGGTATTAATAATGAACTGTACCAGATCTACTGTATAAGTGAAAAAGAAAACCCCTTAAAAAGAGAGTATATTCTAAACACCATGTCACTTCTCTGGGTAGCAGACCAGGAGCGATATTCTTTGCACTGCATACAGTAGAATACAAATGGTGATGCTTGGAGCTGCTGGCAATGTGCAGCAGGCAATTCAGCTGCTGAACAGGGAGAACACAGGGTAATGTTTTCAGCAACAAGAGTTATCGGTCAGTCTAAAATTAACTGGCTGGATGGGTGGGGCACTATCATGCAAAGGCACCAGTGAGGAACACTGACTGTATCTCAGAGACAAGATTAACAGGGTTACGATTGCATGGATCAGACAGATGAACAGGAGCCAGCCACATTCATGACTTATGCTCTGTATCCACAACAGGAACTGCCTGTTCAAACTAACCTCAAACCTGAGCCTGTTTATTTTCTCTTTCCAGAACCGCTCATTTCTAATCTGCTGATTTCTACTGTGTTTTACTGCCAACTAATGATAAATATGATTTCATTTAAAGCTTGGATAGGCATTAGAAACATAGAAAATAGGTACAGGAGGAGGCCACTGCCATTCATTGTGATCATGGCTGATCATCCACAATCAGTAACCCGTGCCTACCCTCCTAATATCCCTTGATTCCGCTAGCCCCTAGAGCTCTAACTAACTCTCCTTTAAATTAATCCAGTGAATTGGCCTCTACTGCCTTCTGTGGCAGAGAATTCCACAAATTCACAACTCTGGGTGAAAAAGTTTTTTCTCATCTCAATTTTAAATGGCCTCCCATTTATTCTTAGACTGTGGCCCCTGGTTCTGGACTTCCCCAATATTGGGAATATTTTTGCTGCATCTAGCTTGTCCAGTCCTTTTATCATTTTATATGTTTCTATAAGATGGGAGTGGCTGCGCTGCCTTGCAGCTGCGGCTCGCCTGCAGTCCGTTTGTCTTTTCTGTTTTTTGTTTTCTTTTGTCCTGTTTTTGCGGTTTGTTTCAGTTTGTTTGGCTGTGGGGGGGTGGGTGTGGTGTGTTTTTTGGCTCTTCCTTCGGGGGGATGCGACTTTTCCTGCCGTATCTCCGTGTCCGTCTGCGCTGAGGCCTATCGCGGAGCTGGCGGCCTCCAACTGCGACCGACCTCGAGGCTGTGGAGCAAAGCCAGGACTTACCAACGCGAGCCTGGCCGACTTCGGGGCTGTGGTTGCGGTGCGACACAACTTCCGACCCGACTTTGGAGCCTCGGAGGCTCGGCCGCGGGCCAGTGGGCCAGTGGACGACATCATCGGGAACTCGAGTTCTGTTTTCCGGAGCTCCCGCAACTACAGCTGCGTCCGCTGGACTGGAGGACGGCAGCTTCGACCGCCCCGGGCCGCGGAGTTTGAACCGGCCCGTTTGCGGAGCTCGGATTCAGCCTGCGGGACTTACCTACCATCACCCGGCGGGGTCATAACATCGGAGGCTTGGATTGCCTCAGCGCAGAGGGAAAGCAAGGAGGGAAGAGACAATGACTTTGGGACTTTAAACTGTGTTGAGTGTTTGTTATTTATTCTATGTTATGACTGCAGGCTAAACCATATTGTTTGTTTTGTTTTTGTCTTTTGTTTTTACCTTGTTTGGGATGTGTTTACCTTGTGTGGGACTAAAGATGGAAATTAGCTACTGGCTACAATCTTGCATATTACATGTAAATGTTTATTAATATGCACTGTCCCTAATAAAATCAATTCAAATTCAAATTCAAGATTCCTTCTCATCCTTCTGAATTCCAGTGAATACAAGCCAAGTCTTTCCAATCTTTCCTCATATGACAATCCTGCCATCCTGGGGATAAACCATGTGAACATACGCTGCACTGCCTCAATAGCAAGGATGTCCTTCCTCAAATTAGGAGACCAAAACTGTGCACAATACTCCAGATGTGGTCTCACCAGGGCCCTGTACAACTGCAGCAGGACCTCTTTACTCCTATACTCAAATCCTCTTGTTATGAAAGCCAATTAGCTTTCTTCACTGCCTGCAGTACCTGCATGTTTACTTTCAGAGTCTGGTGTACAAGGACACCCCGGTCTCGCTGCACTTCCCTTTTTCCTAATCTGATACCATTGAGATAATAATTTGCCTCCTTGATCTTGCCGCCAAAGTGGATAACCTTACAACCTCCAAGCATCCTCTTCGCAGTTCACACTGCCACCCAGCTTCATGTCATCTGCAAATTTGCTAGTGTTACTTTTAATTCCATTATCTAAATCATTCATGTATATTGTAAATAGTTGAGGCCCCAGCACCGAGCCTTGCGGTACTCAACTCGCCACTGTCTGCCATTCTGACAGGGACCTGTTTATTCCAACTCTTTGTTTCTTGTCTGCCAACCAATTCTCTATCCATGTCAACACCCTATCCCCAATAACATGTGGTCTAATTTTGCCCACTAATCTCCTGTGGGACCTTATCAAAGGCTTTCTGGAAGTCCAGATACACTCCGTCCACTGCCCCTCCTTCATCCATTTTACTTGTCACAACCTCAAAAAATTCCAGAAGATTAATCGAGCAGGATTTCTTCTTCATAAATCCATGCTGACTTGGACCAATCCTTTGATCTGGTTAAGTTGCACTGACTGAACAGGTTAAGACACGGGCACTTGATCTGCCTGTTTACTCAGACGAGAGAAGTGAATGTGGTTCGTTTCTTTTGTCTATTGGTAGGTTTGGGAAAAGTAATTGAGTGCTGGAGCGCATAAAAATAATGTGATGGTATTTGAACAGTTTAGATATTCAATATTACAAAAGGCTGCATCAGTATTTTGTTTAAAAACTTACCATGAGGGCTGCACAATGACGCAGCTGGTAGAACTGCTGCCTCATAGTGGTGCAACTGGTAAAGCTGCTGCCTCACAGCGCTAGAAACCCATGTTTGATCCTGACCTCGGGTGCTATGTGGAGTTTGAACGATTTCCCTGTGACCTTGTTCGTTTCCTCCCGCATCCTAAAACCGTGCAGGTTTGTCAGTTCATTGGTCTTTGTAAAATAGTGTAGGAGGTGGATGCGAAAGTGGGATAACATAGAACTAGTATGAACGGGTAATTGATGCACTCGGTGGGCCATAGAGCCTGTTTCTATGGTGTATCTTTAAACTGAACCAAACTAAATTTGTTTTCCTTGGTCATCATTATTGGTAGGCTTGTGTGGGGGTTATCTTTTATCAGGAGACTTGAGAATGAGGCTGTTGTTATTGAGTCGCTCTTTTTACTGTGGCCATGTCACTCATCTTGGGGCATTAAATACTCTCAGAGATTACCACCTCTCTCTCCCCTCTATTATATAAACTCTTGTGAAGAGATGGCGCTTCTCTTATTTAAAAATCATTTTCCTCTATGAACAGAATAACACACACTCAGCCCCAAAAGCACATCACTAAACGAGATGTCAACTCCTTGAATGAGAAAGAACGGCAAGATGGAATCTTCAGGAAAGTCAGAGGCATTTTGAACAAGCTTACTCCAGAGAAGTTTGACAAGCTATGCCTTGAGCTCCTCAATGTGGGTGTAGACTCAAAACTGGTCCTAAAAGGGATCATTTTACTGATAGTCCAGGTCGCCTCCCCCGTGGCCTAACATCAAGGATCGACGCGGTCTTTCCCGGAGACACGCCCGGGGCTTCAGCGGCGGGCGCAGCGTGGACTCTCGGCGTGGAGCGGGTGAGCCCTCGCTGGAGGGGAGCGCTCCGTTTCGCTGACCCGGGGCAGCCGGCAGCCTGAAGTCGCAGCCTGAAGCCGCGGTCTGCAGAGCTCCAGCTGGTGCGGCGTCTACAGCCCGGGATCTCACGTTGGGGACCCGGGGGAAGAAGAAGCCATCACTGCCGGCCCGCGGCCGACTTCTACCGCGGGTCCGGCATGGACTTACCATCACCCCTGGAGGGGAGCTTCGACCGCCGGCCCTGCAGTCTATGGTGCTTCTGGCTGCGGCGGGGACTTTAAATCTTGACCGCCGGCCTGCGGCCTACAACAACTTAAAGCCGCGGTCTCCGGTGAGGAAGAGCCGATCCTGGACTGACTCTGGACTCTGGTCCTGACCACGGGGGGGAAATGGAGGAGGACTGGCCAAATTTTGTGCCTTCCACCACAGTGATGAATGCTGTGGTGGATGTTTGTGTTACAGTTTTATTGTGGTTGTGTGTTCTTTATTATTGTATCGCTGCAGACAACCCAAATTTCCACCAGCCTGGCTGTGTGGCAATAAATTATATCTAATCTAATCTAATCTATGTCTGACACTACTCAAGCCCAATTCAATGACTAACATTATATTCCTCTTCCATTTTAAGGAGCTTTTAGTACAGGTGAGTTACGGGCAGACATGGGTCAGTCGTTCAGCCCCATAGAGTCACTGAGGTGGATGTTATCTTGAATGTACAATCTTGTGGGCTTTTTGAGAATTGAATGCTGTCTGTTATCAGTGGCCGCAGGCTGCTAAAGTTGAATGAGAGAGAGATGAAAAGTCACAGTGTTGGAGCGCACAAATATAACGTGATGGTCTTTGAATTCTTTAGATATTCAATACTACAGAAGGCTGCATCTGTATTTCATTTAAACAGTTAACATTCCTTAACTTTTTAAATGCCATTTCCAGTGTAGAACTGTATAGAGCTTTTTAAGGAGAGAAATAATTAAAATGTGCGTTGCCCTCAGAGTTAAAGTGTTTTGATCGTAAAGTTAATTTAGTTTTATCGTATTGAAATATGTGAAAACTATTTTTAATGCATCAGTCAGTGACACTCCTCCCATATCAGTGAGATTGACAATGTTAAACTGTTTCAAGGAACTGCAGGTGCTAAAATCTCGAGTAAAATACCAGATGCTGGAGTAACTCAATGGGTCAGGCAGCATCTCTGGAGGTCATGGATAGGCGACGTTTCGAGTCCCAATCCAGTGATGCTGCTTGACCCGCTCATTTACTCCACCACTTTGCATCCTTTTGTGTATTAACCAGCATCTGCAGTTCTTTGTTTCAACATTTTGACTGCGTCATCTATCTTTGCCACTCTTCAACCTCTGATCCCAGTGTAACAACATGGCTGGAACTGTATTTTGCACGTCCCTTTTTGTTTATTTCCTGGCGTGATTGCCAAGTACACCCTGGATTAAATCAGGCATGGATTAATAATCAGTGTCCCACAGTGAGACTGAATTAAAAGACAATGACATTTAGTGCAGTATCAGAATGCAACCTCCAGAGGATGCTGTTGCCAAAGAAGTTAATCAGAAGTTTTACTTTCATTGGTGGAAGGATGGATACTGTAAGTGGAAGGGTGGCTAGCAGACAGATCTCAAATAAAGAACCAAGAATAGTCTAGTTTCGTTAGACGTTAGAGATATAATGTGGAAACAGGCCCTTTGGCCCACTGATTCTGTGCTGACCAGCGATCACCCCATACACTAGCACTATCCTACACATTAGGGACAATTTACAATTTTACCAAAACCAATTAACCTACAAACCTGCACGTCTTTGGTTTGTGGGAGGAAGCCGGAGCACCCGGAGAAAACCCACAGGGTCATAGGGTGAACATACAAACATCCATACAGACAGCACCCATAGTCAGGATTAAAACCGGGTGTCTGGCATTGTAAAGTAGCAATTCGATCGCTGCGCCACTGCTACCCAACGTAGAACAGTACAACACAGGAACAGGCCCTTTGACTCACTACTGAACAAGTTGCCGAGGTCAGGATCGAACCTTGGTGTCTGGCAGTACTCTACTGCTGTGCCACTCTGCTGCTCATGACCAATTTTTTAAAATTCTTCCCACAGCAATTGTAACTGCAGATGTGTAGGTGATGGAACTGGATACTGCATAAGATCAAAATGCAAACATTCTCTGGAGTTGCTGCCTGACCTGAGTTACCCCACCAATTTGTGCCCTTTTGTAAAAAAATAAAATGCTGGAGGAACTCAGCAGTTCAGGCAGCATCTGAGGGGGGAAGTGGACAGCCAATCTTTGGGTTGGGACCCTTCTCCAGACTGAGCGAGATCATATTGATAATTGCTCGTTTCTAAGCTTCAGTCTAGTTTCAGTAAAAACACTGAATCAAGCACTTGAAACAACTACATTTTATTTTACCAAAAGCGTGTCACAGATCACACACTGTACCTATCCCACCACGGATTTGATTCTCGCTCAGACAGAGGCACTCCAGAAGTTCACGCAGTCCCGAACGCACTTCCAGAAGATCGACGCCGAGCCTGGTGGTCGCGGACTTTTATATGTCCCGGGACCTCGAGGGGCTGAACCACATGGGGGTGGTCCCTCAATAACCCAATTACAGATATCGATTAACCCCATACATAACAGACATTTACCTAACCCAATGATACAACAGTTCAATCCATTGTATTCAAAACGGATTTCGAGATGAAATCAACTTGGAAACATTTACCCAGATTTACAGAAAGCCCAGACATGGCTCAACACCTCATCCAATCAACACTTGGCAAAGTCACATACAACAAATAATCCTCCGTCATTTTGGCCACCTCCAATGTGACCCCACCACTCGCCACATCTTCCCATTTCCGCCCCTGTCTGCTTTCCGCAAAGACCGCTCCCTCCGTAACTCCCTGGTCAATTTGTCCCTTCCCACCCGTCCACCCCCTCCCCGGGCACTTTCCCTTGCAACCGCAAAAAGACTTCTCCAATTTCAGGTAGCCCTCTGGCACCTCCTCTTCCTTTCTTCTTCCCGCCCCCCACCCCACATCAGTCTGAAGAACGGTTTCCTGATCTTCCCATTCTTTTCTAGCAAACTGTATCTAAGCTCCAGACACTCTGGCACCTCTCCGCAGCTTGTCCCAGCTCTGCAGAGAGTAATTCCAATTTGACCAAATCTCCCAGCAACCCTGAAACTTAACCCCATTTTGAAGTCGTAGCTGCTCCAATTTAGCCTGGATTAACAATATGATCATCGCTTTATTTTCAGAATGAAAATATTTCTAGTGCCTTAAATTTGTAACATTAATGAATGAGTGAATGAGATTCTTAATTAGTATGGGTGTCAGGAGTTATGGAGAGAAGGCATGAAAATGGGGTTGAAATATCGATCAGCTATGGTTGAATGGCGGAGTGGACTTGATGGGCCGAATGGCCTAATCCTGCTCCGATTACTTGTGAACTTATTAGCGCATCACAGCTGTAAATTGGCACTGTCTGACGGGAGAGGCAAGGAACTGCAGATGCTGGAAAATTGAGTTAAACGCAGAGCTGAAGAAATTCAGTGGATCGGGCAGCATCTGAAGAAGGGTCTTGAACAGAAACATCGCCGGTCCATTCCCTCTATAGATATTGTTTGACCCGTGAGTACCTCCAGCACTTTGTGTTTTACTATCTGATTGGATTTGGCAATTTTGAGATGGCTGTTGTGTTTGTATGAAATAGTCCCCTCTTGCCGTCTTGGTTCAATGGAGTGAAAGGCCTCCACTAAAATGACCTTCACTTTCAGACCTCATTGACCCCAGGAACCTACATTAATTATTTGCCAGTTTATCGATTCAGCAGGGCAATGCACCCGTTCACATGCACTCAGCTCATAATGTTAGATTTGGTCTGAAGATGACTGATTTTTACATACGTTTAACCTGCCCCAGAGCTACACACTAACACGTTAACATTCATCTAAATCAAAATAGTGTGATTTCAGAAAATGGATTTCTAATCTTTAAAATATAGGGTGGCACAATAGTGGAGAGGTAGAGTTGCTGCCTCACAGCACCAGAGACCCGGGTTCAATCCTGACTCCGGGTGCTCTCTACGGAATTTGTACATTCTCACTGTGACCACATGGGTTTTTACTGGGTACCCTGGTTTCTTCCTACATCCAAAGATGTGCAAGCTTGTATGTTAATTGGCTTCTGTAAATTGTCCCTAGTTTGTAGGTTAAAACTGGTGTACGGGTGATTGCTGGTCAACGTGGACCGGTGGGCCGAAGAGCCTGTTTCCACGCTGTATCTCTAAACTAAGCTATATTTCTTGGATTCAATCTGTTATTTCATTGATGTGCAAAACTAATCGTTATTCTCACATGGAAATGCACCCCATATTTCCCCAATCTAACCTTGAAAGCCTTCATAGCCTGCTATTGATGGCCACCTCTCTGAAACATTATTAAAACTGTGTTATTATTTTAAAAACTCAACATGGACAAATTTAAAGGAAAAAGAATCACATGGTGGAATTCAAAGCCTTTTTGTGGAAAAATGGTGCAGAAGAGATTAACCTGGATGTTAACTGGGCTTGCAAACTTGCGCAATAGGGGGTGGATGTGCAGGCTGGGTCTTTTCTTGCGCTGAGAGGTGACTTTATTGATCATGAGCGGCATGTAAGTCTGCTAGCATTCACACATGTACACTCTGAGTGTTTGTGTGAGCATTCACAATCTTTTCCCCCAGGATAGAGGATTCTAAAACTAGGGGGCATGGGCTTAAGGAGAGAGGGGAGAGATTTAAGAAAGACCTCAGGAGCAACTTTT
Source organism: Amblyraja radiata (assembly GCF_010909765.2). Lineage (NCBI taxonomy): Eukaryota > Metazoa > Chordata > Chondrichthyes > Rajiformes > Rajidae > Amblyraja > Amblyraja radiata. The sequence continues at coordinate 23,016,793 of NC_045972.1, read as the reverse complement.
TCACTCCGAGGGTAGTCCGTATCTGGAAAGAGCTGCCAGAGGGACACAATTATGACTTTTAAAAGACATTTGGACCGATATATAGATTGGAATGTATGAGAGGGCTTTGGGGCAAATTGTACTAGCCTAGTATGGCAACTTGGTCGGCGTGGGCCGAAGGGCTTGCTTCAGTGCTGTAGAGCTCTCTGACCAATTAGTGCCTCCTCCCCCACCCCATCACCAGATTAACTGATTGCATGTCATACAGTCCCCTCCATAATGTTTGGGACAAAGACCCACCAAATGGGGGTACTAAGTATAAGCACAGCTGTACTTTCTACATGGTGAAACCAAAATGTATAAAAATGGCCTTTAATAAAATCTGACAAAGTGCACTTTAACCACATGTGATTTTTGTTCTATTACAAATCTCAAATTGTGGAGTACAGAGACAAATAAATAAATGATGGGTCTTTGTCCCAAAGATTCTGGAGGGCACTGTATGTGTTGTTTTGGGGGGTTGCTGTGCAATGCGATTCTTGATAAAGAGAAGTTGCTTCAATTTATAGTTTATTGTCTGATAGTATTTGGAGACACAAGGGTGTAATAAAACACTATGAATGCCAGATCTTTATTATTGCCCCATAACATCAACGATGAAGACATGTGAATGTGTATGTACATTATAGGTGTATTTTATTTAAGCAAAATGACCCAGGTGAATAAACAAAATTATGGCGGTGTGAGAAATGGCTCACTCTTTCTTAAACTATACTCTTCAAGAAAAGACAAAGTGCTGGAGTAACTTAGCGAGCCAGACAGCAAGGAATTGTAAAGCTAGAGGGAATGTAGATGGAAGGCGAGAACTTTGTGCAAATCAGGCTGGCGGGGTGCGTGTAGGTTATTTACTTAAAACTGGAAATGTTTATGCTAGAGGAATGTAGATGGAAAGGCAGAAATGGGTGCGTCCTGGTGGGGCACAGGGAGGGGGGGGGGGGGCTTGTAGGTTAACTACTTAAAATTGTAGAATTTAATGTTCATAAGTTTAAATGTACCCAAGTGGAACAAGAAGTGCTGTTGTTCCAAGCTGCACTTCCAAAGGTGCAATACTTTGAAAGTACTGCATTGCTGTAGGGTGCTTTGAACGCTGGATGTTACAATTCGCAATAATGACCAGCATTGTTCATCTGCCATGGAAAAGAGGCAGATCAAGGATAAGTGAGAAGTGCCTCTGATGTTTACTGATGCACGACCTGCAGATGCTGGAAAAATCGAAGGAAGACAAAAACGCTGGAGAAACTCAGCGGGTGAGGCAGCATCTATGGAGCGAAGGAATAGGTGACATTTCGGGTCGAGACCCTTCTTCAAACCTCTGATGTGATGCGTTTGCTAGCTCTGTTGGAGAGAGTGGTGGTGATGGAGGTGCGGCTGCTCCGCCCGGCCGCCTGAGGGCGCTGCAGGAGGCGGCGCTGCGGGGCAGGGGGGGGGGGCGGGGCTTCTCCTGCTTAATGCTGTTGCCGGAGCGACGCGGGAGCGGTGACTGTGATGGCGGATTCAAGGTCCCCCCCTCACTCACTCTCCCCCCCAAACTCACCCCCTTGCTTACCCTGACCATCTCTCTCTCTCGCCCACACCCTCTCACTCTCTCCTTCACCCTCTTCCCCATCCCTCACCACCTCACTCTCTCGCCTCCTCCCTCCCTCACACTCCCCTTCCCGCTCTCTCTCCCCCTCCCACTTACTGGCCTTCCCTTCTCTCTCACCCCTCCCTTCTCTCTCCTCTCTCCTCCCTTCTCCCTCTCTTCTCTCTCTCCTTCCCTTCTCTCTCTCCCTCCCTTCTCTCTCTCTCCCTCCCTCCCTTCTCTCTCCTCCCTCCCTTCTCTCTCCTCCCTCCCTTCTCTCTCCTCTCTCCTCTCTACTACCTACATTATCTCTCCCCCCTCCCTCCTCTCTCCTCCCTCCCTTCTCTCTCCTCCTTCCCTTCTCTCTCCTCCCTCCCTCCCTCTCCTCTCTCCTCCCTTCTCTCTCTTCCCTCTCTTCTCTCTCTTCCCTCTCTTCTCTCTCTTCTCTCTCTTCCCTCCCTTCTCTCTCCTCCCTCCCTTCTCTCTCCTCTCTCCTCCCTCCCTTCTCTCTCCTCCTTCCCTTCTCTCTCCTCCCTCCCTCCCTTCTCTCTCCTCCCTTCTCTCTCACCCTCCCTTCTCTCTCCTCCCTCCCTTCTCTCTCCCTCCTTTCTCTCTCATCTCTCCCTTTTCTCTCCTCCCTCCCTTCTCTCTCCTCTCTCCTCCCTCTTCTCGCTGTGCGCTATTTGTTCTGTGAGGGCAGCCGAGGGGTAGGCAGGGAGGGTGGTGAGCGGTGGAAGGAGGGAGGGAGGGATGGAGGATGGGAGGTGAGAGAAAGAATGAGAAGGGATGGAGGGGGGTAGAGGGAGTCTTTAACAAACTCACTGCATAACATCACGTTGCACCTCGTAAGAACATAAAACGCCAGTGTTGATTATTCAGCTCCATAATTCTGCTACATTATTTAAAAAGATCTCATGGTAAATCTTGTGCCTCCATTTTACTTTACTTCGACGGATCTCAATATCCCACGAAACCAAGTTTCCAAAAAGATATTCTTCTCATCCTTGATTATGCAGAACAGCAGAATATTCACGGCCACCTGGGTTGGAGAATTACAATCCTCGGTTTAGCAACATTTCTCCTCCAATTCCTATGGCAATTAATCCCTTAACCTAATCCCGTTGAACGTTTCTAGCATTTTACTTTAATATTTCAGTATATCTGCTTACAATTCCTTGTTGATATTAAATATTATGTTGAGAATGTTGGCAAGCTTGGTCTTAGACTTGAACCTGAGGCGAGCTTTGGAACAGATACCTGCACCAGGTATAATGTTGCATTGAATAGGAACTCGAGAGGCAACTTTTTAACACAAAGGATGGTGCGTATATGGAACGAGCTACGGAGAAGGTAGTTGTGGCAGGTACTATTGCAACGTTTAAGAAGCATTTGGACTGGTACAGGAATAGGATAGATTTAGGGGGATATGGGGCAAACACAGGCAGGTGAGACTAGTGTAGGTGGGGCATGTTGGTCAAGGGCAAATTGGGTCGAAGGGTCTGTTTCCACACTGTATGACTATGATTCTATTTCACCTTTGTCTTTGAACTTAGAATAACACAACACAAGATATGTCCTTCGGCCCACAATGCCTGTTCCAAACATGATGCCAACTAATCTCATCTTCCTGTATGTGATCCATGGTGGAGCAGACTCAATGGGCCTGATGGCATAATTCTGCTCCAATATGATCTTATATCCCTTGATAATTGATCTCTGCATAAGCCTCCTGCTGCTACCATCATCCTGGTATGCCTCATCATCCCTGCTTTGATCACTTGTGGACCTGAATGTTCCACGTCTGGCTTCCCTGCCTTGATTTGAACTCGAGGAACATGAGATAATTAAAATGAAATGATGAGCAGAAAAGGACACCAGGTCCAGCCCGTCCCACTCTTTATAAAGTCGCCATATAATCTCCTAAATTCCAAGGAATAACATCCAGCTTGATTGATTGTCGGTTGAAAGCTACAGCATGGAAAACGTCCCAGGCCCACCGTGTCCACTGACCGTCGATCACCTGTTTGCCTAACCTCTCCTTATAACTCAGGTCCTCTAGACCTAGCCACATTCTAATAAATCTTCTTTGCACTCTGATCCCTACCCTACAGCAGGGTAACCAAAACTATGCACAGTATTCCAGTGTGGCCTTACGAATGTCTTGTACAATTGTAATTTAACATCCCAATTTTTGTATTCAAAGACCCAAAAAGCTGGAGTAACTCCAGCAGGTCAGGCAGCATCTTTGCAGAAAAGGATAGGTGACATTTCAGGTCGAGATACTTCTTCAGACTGAGAGTCAAGGGAAAGGGAAACGAGATATATCTCTGCAAAATCTCAAGTATTTGATGCCCTGACTCAGAAGGTCAGTGCCAAATGCCTTCACCGCCCTGACTATTTGTGATGCCACTCTTAGAGAGCTACATACTTGTACTTCTTAGTCTCTCTGTTTTGCAGCACTCCCCTGGGCCGTAACATTCACAATGAAAGTCTCATCCAGGTTTGACTTTGCAAAAACACTTGACACTTACCTGAATTGTACAGCATTTGCCATTCACAGGCCAATTTACCCAACTGATCAAGATACGGCAGTAATTTTTGACATATTTCTGGATACCTCCTATTTTGTTGTCAATGGCAGACTTGCTAACCATCCCTTGTGCATTCTCATCCAAATTGTTTAAATAAATAGCGAACAAGTCCTCCAATTCAAAAAACAACCTTCAACCATCACCAGCCTCTGTTTTCTACTATCAAGCCAATTATGTCTCCAATTAGCTTTGTCTGGACCTCATGCAATGTAACCTTCCAGAGCAGTCTACCATGTGGCACCATGTCAATATAGTTCATATAGACAACATCCACCACTGCTGGTTTGTTAATTGACTTCAGACCAAAGATTTTTTCTTAACCTGTCTTCTGAAGTAGCCTAGCAACCTACTCAGCTAAATTGAACAGTACCCATCGTGCATTGCTTCATCAATGAGCTTGCTACATCACAAAATCAAATGTGGGATGTCGCTGAAGATTGTAATGTATTTGTGGATCCTCCGGCAATTAAGCAGCCCATGCATGCATTTCAGACCCTGCACAACATGCAAGCTTGGACTGATAAAGCCAATTAATAATCAAGGAAGACAAATGCTAGACAATGATAATCAAAGTCACTTGTCTCATAAATCCCCAGACATCAAAGTTCTGAATTAGCTACTACATAAGATGGCTGGCTGTAACTGGCAGCTATTTAAATGTAGCAAAAAAACTCACCACCTTGTTCCTTAAAACGGACTGAGGTTTTGATCATTTACCCTAACGTGATGATGTGGCATTGTGTCAACCTGTTAAAAATGTTCCTGGGAAAGACCTCAGGATATTTTGCCACAATAAAAGCTTTTTCACTGTACCTCCGTACATGTGGTAATAAATGAATGACTCTGGGAAGGGTCCCCACCCGAAATGTCACCTGTCCATTTTATCTAGAGATGCTGTCTGACCCGTTGAGTTACTCCACCATTCCGTGTCCACCTAATTCTCTTTTCCATATTATATTACTATGCGTATATCTATTATCATTTCAGTGAATAATCACCCTAATACTATCCATAATTAAACTAATTAACTATATTTTGTATCCAATCATTAATAAATACCAGAAGCATATTATTATCACTAGCTTTAAAATGCCATAAAGATATGTGATAGAATTTGCAGAAAGTCAGATTTCCTTACGTCAGGTCAGGAACCTCCTATACTAACATTCCAAGTAGAGTAGGAATAATGTCTGGATAATTTATATTTTTATTCACTAATGTGAAATATAATTGATTAAACATCCCTATTTATATAGTCACAAAATACACACATTATACTTTACCTCAGTATTCAAGCAACACGTTTTTGAACTGGAGGTTTGAAATATGGCTGTGGCTGTTGAGAAGAAGCCATTTAAAAGCTTTGTTCTTTAGAGAAACCATTACAGTTTTAATTGATTTAACGGTGCCAGAAGTGAATTATGCATAAGTAATGTCAAACTAAATTAGTAAGAAAAGAATTAGCACAATACTTCAATTCAGCTTCATGACAACCGAGAGATCAGGATTAAAAATGAGGTACTATTATTACACTAGACTTGTCCCCAACATTTTGCATCATTTGCCAATTCTAGGGTTGGGATTTACAAGTGTGCTTTGTCCAAGGATGCAGTTAGTGTGATGACTCTAGTGTAGACCAGCAGTATTTTGAATTTCTGGAAAAGATTTGAATTAAGATTTACACTTGGGAGTGTAACTCATGTAAATAGAATAATTTCCTGGTTTGTGAGTATCAATGCCTAAATTGTTTTTATAAACAAACCAAAAAAATCCACAATCCATTGTAGTTTCACTGATTTCTTAAATAGAGGGATCAGTAAATATTTAATATGTTTGTAATATTAAATAAGTGATATGTTGTATGTATGTATATATATGAATAATATGACTCGGCAGTCTTCAGCCTTGGATGAAGTGCACATTGTCATAGCTTGCCAAAATTAGAATAAAAGGCAGTAAGCAGAGAAGGATCAAGTTCGTTATTGAAACAATGTTATATGTAGAATAAACTGCTTAAAAGGATATATTCTGTTGCAATTGTCTAATTGGATTTGCACATGTTTGAATGGGATTATTTTTAAGGGTTACAGAGAAAGAGTAGGAATTAGATGGAATAGAATAATACAGCACGGAAACAGGCTCTTCAGCACAACTTCCCCACGCGACCATGATGCCCCCATCTCAGTAAGTCCCATTTGGCCCGTATTCCACAAACCGTTACTATCCAATTAGTTGTCCAAATGTTTTTAAAATATCCTTCAACCTGCCTCAACTACCTCCTCTGGCAGCTCGGTCCATATATTCACCACTCTCAAGTTCCTATTAATTAAAACTTCCCCCTGGGAACATGTCCTCTGATTCTTGATTCCTCTATTTTTGGGAAAAAGACTGCATTACCCCATATATTCTCCTCATGATCTTACACACTAAGATCACCCCGTAGCTTCCTGCACTCCAAGGAATGAAGTCCTAGCCTGCCCTACCTCTCCCTGTAGCTCAGGCTCTCGAGTCGTGGCAACATCCTTATATTTTTTCCCTGCATCCTTTAGAGATTAATGACACGCTAGAATTTAGAAGATTGAGGGGGGATCTTATAGAAACTTACAAAATTCTTAAGGGGTTGCACAGGCTAGATGCAGGAAGATTATTCCTGATGTTGGGGAAGTCCAGAACTTGGGGTCACAGTTTAAGGATAAGAGGGAAGTCTTTTAGGACCGAGATGAGAAAATCATTTTTTACACAGAGAGTAGTGAATCTGTGGAATTCTCTGCCACAGAAGGTAGTTGAGGCCAGTTCATTGGCTATATTTAAGAGGGAGTTAGATGTGGCCCTTGTGGCTAAAGGGATCAGGGGGTATGGAGAGAAGGCCGGGATGGGATACTGAGTTGGATGATCAGCCATGATCATATTGAATAGCGGTGCAGGCTCGAAGGGCCGAATGGCCTATTCCTGCACCTATTTTCTATGTTTCTATGACAAGAATAATACAGGGATGGTGGGCCACATAGCCTTTTCCTACTCTATGTAAAGTGGATGATGCTGACATCCCATGACAAATCATTGTACCTAGCTTGTTGGCATCATTTGCTGATCAAATATTGCAGTTATGCATTATAAAGCCTCCGGGGGAATGGAATTGATGGAAGAAGAAATAAATAAGATGAGATTGTAATACGGCAATGATATGCTTCAAGGCAATAGAGCGAAAGAAAGGTTCCTTTAATTGGCATTTTTGAACAAGAGTAATGTTGAAAAATGCAAACACTGGTATTGGAGGCAGAAGGAATGGTTGAAAAGTCATGATGTAAAATATAAGGAGGAATTATAGTAAAGGCATACAAATATGAACAAATGCAGACTGAATCACAAAACTATTAACTCCAAAACTATATTATTGGGAGTAGACCATTTGCCACTTTGGTGTACTTAACTACATTTGCTTTTGCTTCTGAAGAAGGGTCTCGAGCCAAAATATCACCCATTCCTTCTCTCCAGAGATGCTGCCTGTCCCGTTGAGTTACTCCAGCTTTTTGTGTCTATCTTTGGTTTCAACCAGTATCTGCAGTTCCTTCTTTCACACTGTTTTTGCTCCTTAGTCCATTGATTGTTTTACTAAACAAAAATGATTTCATCTCAATGTTGTGCATTTCTATCAATGAAGCTTGTACAACTTTTGAGATAAAATCCCACATATCTGCAACCATTTGTGCAAGATTGCAGATCCTGACAAATGTTCTCGACCCAAAACTTCACCTTCATCTTCTCTTCAGAAATGCTGCCTGAGTTACACCAGCATTTTGTGTCTGTCTTCGGTGTAAACCAGCACCTGCCATTCCTTCTTACACGTTGTAGTTCCTGGTTTTGGTTCTGAATGACCTAGCTCTAAATTTAGGTCTCCACTAGAGGAAATAGTTTACGTCAGACCATTATATTTATTGAGTTTACGTTGCACTTCAACCTTCTCCCTTCGCTTACTTGCATCAACATTTTTTGCATTATTTTCACAGCCCTCTGTTTATTGACTTTGCGTATACATATATGCTATATCCTTTAAATATTCCCAGTAGCAGTTCTAAATTATACGTGAACTCTGGTTAAAGAGTAATGTTTTAGATGGATGAATTTTCATCAGAACTAGAAAAAGATCGGAAAACATGATGTTCTAAGTTGCAGAGAGGGGAGCAGTGGAAAGAACTAGGGGGAATATCCATGACAGTATGTCGACTGTAGAATAAATTACACAAATGCCGTGGATTCAGGCTGAGAGAAAGAGTTGAAGACTAGTTCATTGTAATTCATCTTCATAAGATCAGAAGTTCTAGGAGCAGAATTAGGCCAATCGGCCCTTCAAGTCTACTACTCCATTCAATCATGGCAGATCTGTTTCCCCTCTCAACTCTATTCTCCTGCCTTCTCCCCATAACCCCTGATTCCCTTACTAATCAAGAATCTGTCAATTCCCGCCTTAAAAATATCCAGTGACTTGGCTTCTACAGCCATCAGTGGCAATTAATTCCACAGATTCACCACCCTCTGACCAGAGACATTTCTCCTAATTTCCTTTCTGAAGGTTCATCCTTTTATTCTGAGGTATGGCCTCTGGTCCTAGACTCTCCCACTAATGGAAACATCCCCTCCACATTCACTCAATCCAGGCCTTTCACTATTCAATCCATCTAGAGAAGATGTAAATAGAGGGAGATGAAAGAGAGAAACAATTCTTGAACTCTGCAATAGAGAATAACCTAGTCTTTGGAAATCGGTCAGGCAGCATCTGACTGAGTCAACTTTACAAATTGATGATCCTGCCATAGGAACTCATCAGATGATACAATCCTTTAGTTTGAGAACAGTCTTTTATATCACTTGTTTCAGCTGATCTGCATTCTGTTTTTGTACAAACAACAGCTGCTGCATTATTGTATTATACAATGTCCCTGATATGGCAATATTCAGTCAAGAAGATTAATAGCTCATTGCTGCATGGATACATTTTACTCAATTCTCAAATTTGTGCTTTACCCAGAGTGCACTTATAATGTAGATCTCGCTGCTACTGGGAATATTTAAAGCAAATAGCATATATGTACAAGCAAAATCAATAAACACATGGCTGTGAAAAGAATGAAAATATGCTGATGCATGCAAGCGATGGGAAATGGTTTAAGTAGTGTAAACTCAATAAACAATTTAGGGCGACACAGTGGTGCAGCTGGTAGAACTGCTGCCTCACAGCGCCAGAGACCCAAGTCCGATCTGGAATCAGGGTGCTGTTTGTGTAGAGTTTGCACGCCCTGTGACCACATGGGTTTCTTCCGGGTGCTCCGGTTTCCACCCACATCTCCCAAAAGCCGAGCAGGTTTTTAGGTTAATTGGTATCTGTAAATGTTCTCTAATGTGTAGGGAGTGGATGAGAAAGTCGGATAACAGAACTAGTGTAAACGAGCGATCAATGATCAGCGTGGGCTCGGTGAACCACAGGGCCGGTATCCATGCTGTGTCTAAACTAAACTAAATTAAACTAGTAGATTCGCTTTTCAAAGTGCACACCAAACATTTAATCTTAAATACAATATTAACACTTTTAGAGGAAAAGTTGCAAAATAATATTGCAGAGTACTAACATTCCAGAGTGCTGGCTCAAATTGTCTATTTGAAATGCAAGAAAGCAGCAGGGTAATTGTTACCATATAATTAACCGATGAGTTTATTTGATAATAAATGCTTAAAGCAAATTGTTTGCATTTTGGGCTAATTAGCTGAACACCCCCGCTCTGCAATGATGTGCGAGCCATGAAAATACTCCCTTCGAATTGTGTTCTGACAAACTAAACACACTCATTCGTACTAGTGTGAGTACTATCTGTGACTTTCTGGCTGAATGCCATATCGAAACGGAATGGATTTTTGTCAGCTATCATATTTCACTTCCCTCATTTTTTCTATGACATAGAAGGAGACCATTTGGCCCGTTGAGTCTCTGCCAGTTCTCCGAGCAGTCCCATCTCTCCAACTGCAGATCTACCCAATCTTTCTTTAAATATTATTGAATTAAATCACATCTATCAATGGATCCAGAAAAAAAGTGTCTCCTTTCAATTGCTTGATTGTTTTCTTCACATTGTCAGGGATTTAAATGAAGAATTGTGATACTTCCAGTCAGTTACAACCGGGAAATCATTGTACCACTTAAAACTCCATCAGAATTTAACATGATATATCTTTTGTTTTTCATTAGAATATCCATTAAAGATAAGGCCAAATATGCCCTGAAGGCACATGATATAGGAAATAAATACTCAGACTTGGCCCTTCCCAGAGCTTCAGTGCTTGTGCCTCTGTTGGTAAAAAACAATGAGCTTCATGTACTGCTCACAGTCAGATCCATGCAGGTAATGTATGAGTACTTAGAGAGTGTAAGTTATTGCAATGGGACGGTATTACCGTTGGCCAAAGGGATTCACAGGTTCGGTGCCCTCTGTCTTGCCATTAGATATAATGGATGGACATGATGGACAGTGAGCCTTTTAATCCCTGAGAGGCTCAATTGTAGAAGTACAATTTATTTGTCTTTGTATTTGAATTGTTTAAAGATATGTAGGTACACCAGGATGGACTACCAGGGGCAGCACGGTGGCGCAGCGGTAGAGTTGCTGCCTTACAGCATCAGATACCCGGGTTCGATCCTGACTACAGGTGCTGTTTGACGGAGTATATAGGTTCTCTCATGACCGCTTGGGTTTTCCCCGGGCGTTCCTCCCACATTCCAAAGTCGTACAGGTTAATGGATTATTGTAAATTGTCCTTGTGTGTTGGATAGTGCTAGTGCAAGGGGTGATTGCTGGTCGGCGTGGATTTGGTGGGTCGTAGGGCCTTTTTTCACGCTGTATGTCTAATACTAAAGCTAAACTAAAACCATTTAGTTAAATTAACATACTGCGACTCCTGGAAAGCTAAAATAAAACCAAAATTGCTAGAAGTACTCAGTGGATTAAGCAGTATCTGTGAAGGGAGATACTGATTAATGCTTCAAGTTATTGACTTACTATGAGAAGTTCCATAGTTTGAAAATGCAAACTATCCTTTCAGTTCATGGCTCAAAACAAAAGCAGTACATCAAGTCTGAGTGTTGTCAATGTAACTAGAGATATCCCTGATTAAGAGCTTGAACCAGCTGGAGCTCCCAGTCGCAAGCTACTTCCATTCCCTTTCACATTCTCATATGGATCTGTCTGTCTGGGCCTCCTCCACTGCTGGAGTGAGGCCACATGCAAACTGGAAGAAGTGCCTCATATTCCTCTTGGGTAATCTATAACACAAAGGCATAAACAATGAATTCTCCAATTTCACTTAACCCTCCCATCTTTCACTGTCCTGATCTCCCCAAGTCCCCTCACATAACTTTCCTTACACTTCCCCAGCTCCCATTTCCTTTCCCCTCCTCTTCCACCTTCTGCTGCCTTCTGCACCATCTCCAACCTTTGTGACTCTCCACCATTCTTTCCCCCACCTGAGTCATCTGTTGTCAACACCTCCTTACCTGGCTCTACCAATTTCTTGCCCACTCGTACTCCACCATACATCTTCCCTCTGTACCAGCCTTGAAGAAGGAACCAGACTCAAAACACTGTCTGTCTATTTCTCTCCAAAGATGTTGCGCTGAGTTCCACCAGCAGTTTATTTTTTGCTCTTCCAAGAATCATTGTTTACAGAACAGGAAGCAATCAGGCTGAGTTTTCTCTAATTTGAAAAGGCTTTGTTATGTAAATTGATTAATGGAGGAAGATGAGCAAGTGTTCGATAATTCTTAATGTATAATTATTATCTAAGAAAAATTAGATCTTTACGTGCAGGATGTGTTCTGACTTACAATGACCGACATGCTATTCAGGCTAATATGTGTTTAGACATTTGAATAGAGTGCATTGTTAAAATAATCCACATTAATAACATGGTTGGATTTTTAACTTGAGGACGAGACAGCTGAGAAATGTTAACAGAACATTTCAGATCTAAAGTATTACATTCTCGAACTATTCAAGAGTGAATACAAATCAGCATGTAATCCCATTAAGATGATTTGGATAGTTGTGGTTTAAATCTTCTCAGAAATTAAATTACTTAAGTCAGTCCTATGATTATATGTCGTTATATATGTGCATATTAAATTGGTGAGGAATGTTATGTGCTGGAGACTATTTTCCATTGGATCATAAGTTTTTTTCAGATGCCCTGGTGGATTTGAATCATGGGTTAAAATGTGTGATAGGTTTTCCAATTATTATTTAGAAGCAGTTTTCTCCTAGGTAACTGGGAAGAATACACTTGAAATGTATTTTTTAAATGGTGAAAACGCTAATCTAATCGGGTCATGCAGCCCTCAAACAAGTCTTTCAGCCCACCATGTCCATGATGACCTTAGAACTTGGAGAACATAGAACAGTACGGCACAGGAACGGACCTCTTGGGCTTCAATGTATCTGCTGAACATGATGTTAAGTTAAATTGATCTCATAGAAACATAGAAACATAGAAATTAGGTGCAGGAGTAGGCCATTCGGCCCTTCGAGCCTGCACCGCCATTCAATATGATCATGGCTGATCATCCAACTCAGTATCCCGTACCTGCCTTCTCTCCATACCCTCTGATCCCCTTAGCCACCAGGGCCACATCTAACTCCCTCTTAAATATATCCAATGAACTGGCCTCGACTACCCTCTGTGGCAGGGAGTTCCAGAGATTCACCACTCTCTGTGTGAAAAAAGTTCTTCTCATCTCGGTTTTAAAGGATTCCCCCTTATCCTTAAGCTGTGACCCCTTGTCCTGGACTTCCCCAACATCGGGAGCAATCTTCCTGCATCTAGCCTGTCCAACCCCTCATCTGCCTGCACATGATCCATATCCCTCTATACCCTGCACTACCATGTGGCTATCTACGTATCTGCCTCCATCACCACCCCTGGCAATGTGTTCTGTGCCCCCCACCACTCTCAATATAAAAAACTTGCACCGCACATATCCATTCACCTTTCCCATTCTCACTTTTTAGCTACGCCCTCTAGTGTTGGACATTTCCACCCTGGAAAAAGATTCTGACTGTCTATCCTAATTTTATAGACGTATAATAGTCATATCAAATAAGGATTATACTTATCATCAAATAACTATCACTAACCAATGCCATTTTCCAGCACTCAGCCTGAAACCTTCAATTCTTTGATAATTTAATTGCTCATCCAGATGGTATTTAAATGTTGTGAGACATTCTTGCATCACCTTCTCAAGCAGTGTGTTCCAGAACTCCAACCCTCCGAGTGAAAACAATTCTTCCCGAGATCCTTACACCTATAACCCTCTGGTTTTAGACACCTCGGCTCCAGAGGAAAGTTTTTTACTGCTATCCTATCTCTAGCCTTCACAATTTTGTATACCTTTATCAGGTTCACAATCAGTCTATTTTGCTTCAAGGGAAGTAAACCTAGACTATCCAGTCTAGGCAACTGACCGTTTAATCTCTGCAATGCAATCACACACTGAAAATGTAGCAGCCGATCTACACACAGTATTCCAACTATAGCCAAACCAATTTTTCATTAAAATATTCCATAAAATTCCTAGTCTCTTAATAGCCTTGTTCAATGAAGCCCAAGTATCCCATTTGGCTTCTTCACCACCTAATCGACCTGTGCAGCCATGTTCAGAGATCCTTGATCTTGTTATACTTAAAAAACGGTTAGAAATATAAATAACACTCCTGAAACTTAAGTGAATTAACTATCTAAAAATCAGATTCCTACATTAGTCTATTAAAATTATTGGCAGAATACGTTTTGCTAATTTTTGGTCCCGGAGCAGAAATCTCTGGCATGTTTGATCATGGGTGGTGGACATTTGGCTAATGATTTTTGATTGATTGAAAGACAACATGGAAATAGGCCCTTTGGCCCACCAAGTCCACGTCGACCATCGATCACCCGTTCACACTATTTCTATGTTATCCCACTTTTTCCTCCACTCCCTACTCAGAGGTAAATTAACCTACAACCTCACATGTCTTTGGGATGTGAGAGGAAACGCAGAACACCTGGAGGAAAGCCACATAGTCACAGGGAGAACATGCAAACACTACACAGATAGCATTGTAGGTCAGAATTGAACCTGGGTCTCGGGTGCTGCATGAAGTTTGTACATTCTCCCCATGACCTGCATGGGTTTTCCCCGAGATCTTCGATTTCCTTCCACACTCCAAAGACTTACAGGTTTATAGGTTAAATGGCTTGGTACAAATGTAAAATTGTCCACAGTGTGTGTAGGATAATGTTAATGTGCGGGGATCTCTGGTCAGTGCGGACTTGGTGGTTCGAAGGGCCTGTTTCAGCGCTGTATCTCTAAACTAAAATCAGGGTCTCTGTGCAAGCCGATAGACAAAAACTGCTGCCCCTTTTGCAGGGTATCGACTACATATGGTGACGGCTTTGTTGCCTTTATTCATTAAACCTGGTGCATTAATCATCTCACTATAAACTGCATGGCTCGCAGGCTGGAGATGTTTATAGGTAGCAACACATTGAAAATTACAGAAGGTGTCTGAATCAAGATGTGCAGTATGTCCTTGAAACGTACATTTTACATCATGTAGTCAGGATGTGTACAGTTGGGACTGCTTTCTGCTGATGATAGTGGTTTTTAGGGCAAAGGAGAAAGCTTGCATGATTCAATGCCTTCTGAAGTAACACAGTGCCCACCTGATTTATTTCCCCTGGTGATAAGGCATTTTGCTGCCTAATACTGCAGATGAGATCAGTTCAACTTGTCATCATGTTCGGCACGAACATTGTTCCTGTGCTGTACTGTTCTGTGTAATGTAGAAATACATTTTAGTCCTAATTTTCAATAAACAAAAGGTATTTTAGGTTTTCAAATTTTAAAAATGTAGTTCAAGTTCCACATCTGAGGAAAGGGAACAGCTGAACAGTGAATATTACTGCTCGAAATTTCCTATTGGTCCTGTAAAACAATATCATAAATGTTCTGCAGCAGAATGCTAATAGCCAGAGCATCCGTCAATCTTTCACAGTGCTCCTTTGAACTCTGGGCTGTGCGTAGTGCAGAAGCCATTTTCTGTAACCATCAGTAATCCCTTGTAACTCATAATTTCACACTAGTTATATTGCTCCATTTACGACAGATTCAGAAAATGAATGCATGAGGCTTGTAAAATGTATCATATTATGGAACGGGCAATAAATGATAGAAAAATAGACTTTTCTATGTTCCTCCATGGATAATGTGGTCACAAATATCTACTGTGCATGAACGTGGCTCAATAATTGTGGTTACAAGTCACCTATATTGCAGTAATCCTTTGAAATTACACAAAATGCTGGCCTAACTCAGCGGGTCAGGCAGCATCTCTGGAGAACACAGATAGGTGACACTTCAAGACTGAAGAAGGCTCCTGACCCGAAACGTCATCTATCCATGTTCTCCAGGGATGCTGCCTGACCTGCTGAGTTACTCCAGCATTTTGTGGCTTTCATTAATAAACCAACATCTGCAGTTCCTTGTTTCTGCAGTAATCTTAACTTGCAAATACAGCAGCCCTGATAAGGACAGCAGGTTTTCCATCCCTGAAAGACACTAGTAAATCTGATATTTTTTTTACAAGAAGCTAATGACATTTGTGTCACTGCTGCTGAATTAACTGAATTTGAATTCACAAGTTGCCATGGTGAGATTTGAACTTGTGTGACTGGCCTATTAACGTAGACTCTCTGACATACTGGTTCAGTACGTATGCTGTAATGCCCCATAAATGTGATATATAAATAGATGTATTTTTTGTCCTGTTAATTGTTTTTTTGACAAATGGGAATACAAAATGCACAATGCAAGACTCCCAAGAAATACCAGGCAATGTACTTCTTGTGATCCTGTCCCAAATATCTCACCACTGTTTTGAATTTTATATTTTTTCTGCTTCAGCATACTGTCTGCTTTTGTAATCTCCATGAGACATTGCTTAATGTAAGCTTGCTGACTATTCCCTTTACAGAATATAATATCCTTAAATTTCCACAGAGCTGCTAATCACCTACTATTTCTGATTTCCCATAACAGGACTTATAGATAAGGATAACTATGGAGACCCTATAGAGAGTTATAGGCCCAGCACCAATTCTTTTGACACAACGCTCGTCTCAGGCCTCAAGTCCAATAAACAACCTTCCACCACCAGCTCTACTTCCTACCATGAAGCCAATTATGTATCGAATTAGCTTGCTCTCTCTGGATCCCTTGAAATCTAACCTTCTAGACTAGCCTCCAGACCTTGTCAAGGGCCTTGCAGAAAGCATCCATTGCCCTTAGACTTTTAGACTTTACTTTTGAGATACAGTTTGGAAATTAGCCCTTCGACCCACAAGAGTCCACGCCGACCAGGGATCACCCCGTACACTAGCACTATCCTACACACTAGCGACAATTTATAATTTAACCAAAGCCAATGAATCTACAAACCTGGCACGTCTTTGGAGGCTGAGAAGAAACTGGAGCACCTAGTGAAAATCCACGCGTTCACGGGAGAACATACAAACTCCGTACAGACAGCACCTGTAGTCTGAATCAAACCCGATGTTGTAAGGCACCAACTCTACTGCTGCGCCACTGTGCCCTTATCAATTGTTTTGGTGACATTTTCAAAAACGTCACACAGATGTGTGAGGCACAATTTCCCACATACAAATTTATGTCGACATTCCCTAGTCTGTCCTTGTATATCCAAATGCTCATAGAACCTGCCCTTGGGATTAATTCCAGGGATTATTAGTCACAGCATTTTATTTTTACAGTGGTGAAAGTTCCCAATTGGTGAAACACATAGACACTTATTTTCCTGGTAGGGCGTTAAGAATAACAAAATATAATCTAAAAATTAAAGTCAGACATACATTTGAAACTCGCTAAACTACCCCCATCCCCTCTAAATTAAAATAAACTGGATATTAGTAAATTGTTGCTTTCATGTCAAGGCCAGAATTCTACTGATTTAACATATAAACAAATGTGGAGAAACAGTATATATAGTCCATTTGAGGTCGAGATCATTCATGGTCAATTAAGCCTGATGGTTTATCCTTGGCTCCAAACTCTACAAAAGCAGAGTTAATAAACCACTTCAGCAGCTCTCAAGTCACAATGTCTCTCTCCATTGTCAAGTGAAGTCACACTGATCCCCAAAATGTTCCAAATTTGATTCCTGGCCTCTGCTGATTTGTTGGTCTGGAATGAAGTACCATTCGGGTCGATATACTATACATCAGTTGTCATGAAGCAGCAATGGAGGACATTTAATCTCCATTTCCAGGGAGAGAAAAATACACAGCTACAAACATTGGAAGAGGAAGGCACAGGACAGCACAGTGGCATAGCAGTAGGATTGCTGCCCCACGGCACTAGAGACCCGGGTTCAATCCTGACTGCGAGTGCTGTCAGTATGGAGTTTGTACCTTCTCCCCATGACCGCGTGGGTTTTCGCTGGGTGCTTCGGTGTCCTCCCGCACTTCAGAGACATACAGATTTCTAGGTTCATTAGGCTTCGGTAAAATTGTAAATTGCCCCTAGTGTGTAGGATAGTGTACTGGGTGATTGCTGGTCAGTGTGGACTCGGTGGGCCCAAGGACCTATGTCCGTGCTGTATCTCTGAAATCTAAAGTAAAATCTAAATGAACAATGTTGCCTTGGTTATGTTGCACCTGCTTGGTTCAAACATTAAGTCGGAATGCTCAGTTACATGCCCTGTATGATTAAATGAATTTCAGGAATGAGTGACAGCGAGAAATGATGCATTTGTATGTCACTGGTAATAAATGAGAAGAACGCAGATGTGATCTGTTACACAAAATGCCATTGTGCAGATGGGTAGATTGTAAAAATCATTGCCCTGAAAAGAAAAATGCTTAAGTACTTCTCAGTGATTATCCTCACTAATTTAGTTTTGGTCTTAAAGTTACACAGCAACCAAGGGGAGGTTTGCTTCCCTGGCGGGAAACACGATTCGAAAGACAGAAGTGACATAGATACAGCCCTCCGCGAGGCTCATGAAGAAATCGGCCTTCCTCCAGTTCAGGTGGAAGTTATCTGCAAGATGGTCCCAATAATCAACAAGGTAACACCGCAGTGGTCACATAGTGGCGCAGTGATTGACTTGCTATCTTTTAGCATCAAAGACCCGGGTTCGATCCTGACTATGGATGCTGTCTGTACAGAGTTTGTATGTTCTCCCTGTGACCTCGTGGCTCTTCCCCAGGTGCTCTGGATTCCTTCCACACTCCAAAGACCTACAGGTTTTAGGTTAATTGGCTTCGGTAAAATTGTAAATTGTCCCAAGCGTGTACTGGGTGTAGTGCTCGTATACAGGGTGATCGCTGGTCGGCACGGATTCTGGGCTGAAGGGCCTGTTTCCACGCTATATCTATATACTTTTTAAAATGTGTGTGTGTGGGTGCCTTTGCCTTTGCCTTTGAAACGTATCTCCGCGAAAACTAGACGCAAAAACGTGGAGATTTTTACAATTTTGGTAGGGATTTATCTTATGAGTTCAGAAATCCACTCCTTAGTCAATTATTTCCCCAGATTTTTAATAAAATTGTTCACAAAGCTCACTTAAAAAAAAATAAAATCGCTGCTTGAGCTGCTGACGTCACAATGCTCACATGTCCACCAATCGAGGCCCACCTGCATCCTGGCCCCGCTGCCCGCGCCACGCCACCTGCAGCTGGACTCGCCCGCCCGCTCCATCCTATAGCGGCTATAGGATCTTTGGAAATAACGAGCGTTTTGCAGATCGGGAGGTCACAGCAGGTTACAGCCTGTCACCGGCTTGCTTCTGAAACCTCTCCCTCTCCCCCGCCCGATGTTAGAACATGGCGGCCGTTATCGTCGCGCGGGGCTCCCTCCCTCCCGCTGCAAACCCAACGTGCTGCCAGTCATGCCTCTTGCAAGTCCTTTGATAAAAACCTTGCGATCCCCCCCTCTCTCTCCCCTCCTTTCTCTCTCCCCCATCCTCTCTCTCTCTCTCTCTCTCCCCCCACCTCTCTCTCCCTCTCTCTCTCCCCCACCTCTCTCTCTCTCCCCCTCTCTCTTTCCCCCACCTCTCTCTCTCTCTCTCTCTCTCTCCCCCCCCCCACCTCTCCCTCTCTCTCTCCCCCTCCCTGTTCCCCCTCCCCTCCCTGATCTCCCACATCCCAAAAACGTACAGGTTTGTAGGTTAATTGGCATCTGTAAATTGCCCCTAGTGCGATGGGAGTGGATGAGAAAATGGGACAACATCGAACTAGTGTGAATGGGTGATGGATGGTCAGCATGGACTCAGAGGGCCGAAGGGCCTGTTTCCATGCTGTATTTGGAAACTAAACGAAAACAGTTACAGAGAGGGTTAGCATAAAGCTACAGAGAGGCTTAGCATGGGGGCTGGCATCGAAAGTCCTCAAAAGTATTTCAGTTTTTCCACAAGCTCATGAGCATTGCAAATTTGAACAGTGGAAGCCTCCTTGTTGACAGATTCATTGCCACTTCTAAAGCAGAAATGTTTCACTGTCCATCTCTGCTCTAAATGTACTGTGTAAGGCCTGGCTACTTTGGACCGCTAATTTATTGGGGTTAGGTTGGGGTTAATCAAGAGCAATTTGGCCTTCATGTCCATTGATTATATTCCTTGTATCAAACAGTGTTTGAATTCGTGTTAGTTATGTGGGGTCTATCAAGAGTGTCATAAGATGGCAGCTGATTTCATGTGTCATTAGATAGTGTTTGATCAAGTTTTGCCAGCTTTTGGGGAATGACATCAATATGGACAGTGTTATAGGGAAGGGTTGTCCCTATGTTCCACATTGATGTTGTACATCATTGTAATATAGACCAGACTTCCCACCATTAACTCCAACTAAACTCCATGTTGTCTTAAAAAACAGCCAACATTAGCAAAGACTTGTTCTCCCCGGTCATTCCTTCTCCTCCCCGCTCCTACAGGTTCAGAAGCTTGAAAACGCATACCACGAGACTGAGAAACAGCTTCTTCCCCTCTGTAATTAGTCTTATAAATGATCCTTCCTTAAGCTAGGGTACTGTCCACCTCTGCCCCATTGCGGACATTGGACTTTGGGTATGAAAATGATGCCCTACAATGCTGAGAACCTGTATCTTGCACTTTATCTATTGTACTTGAGCTTGAATTGATTGTATTGATCAATAGTATTATCTGTTCTGATTGAATAACATGCAAATTAAAGCTTTTCACTATAACTCGGTGAACGTGACAACAATAAACCTAAACTTCTATTTTTCACCCCACCACAGGATGACATTTTGGTGACACCAGTGGTAGCATTTATCTCAGATACATTCCAGCCACGTCCCAATGCCAATGAAGTGAGTGACGTGTTTATCGTCCCAATGCGCCACTTCTTAAAGTCAGAAGAACACACCTCAACACCTTACGAAACGGGAATGTTGGTGCACTTCTTCACGTTTAAAGACCGGCAGACGCTAAAGTCATTCACTGTATGGGGTCTCACTGCACAAATCTGTATCATCGTCGGCTATTTAGCCCTGGGCCAGAACCCTTCGTTCAAGGTTGATTTTGACCTTGATAACCCATCCATAAGTATGGATAAATGTCTATTGACAAAATATGCCACTAGTAAGCTATGAGCGGTTCTGGTATGTTTCGTTTATTCTGACTTCAGTGGGTTAATATTTTTAAGAGATTCTTTTGTTGCCCATCACTAGGCACTCTAATTATTTAATTCAACATCACATTTCTGTACTATCATCTCAATTTCTGCTTCTTTTAGTTTAAAATGTGTCTTTCTGTGTTGGTGGTGTGCTATAAACCAACAACTAATTAAATCGAATATTTGGAGATGTTACCACAGTGGTTTAGGATCCTTTATAATACACTGTATATTGATATGAACCCCAAGGAAAATCTTGTTTAATCAAATATGTATGTTACACAATGGAATGGCATGCAGCAAAATGAAAATAAATATTTTATTTACTTAAAATATACTCGAACAAACTATCACACAGCCTTTGTGTTTATTTTGTTTGTCTTGGATACCATATCTTTTAAGGGTGTGCGCCCTTTGGCTGCTGCACACCACAGAGACTGCCGCTGCAATGTTAGGAGTGCTTCCATCAATAGTCACATAGGTCACTGAAGATAGACACAAAAAGCTGGAGTAACTCAGCGGGACAGTGCAGTATGTCTGGGGAGAAGGAAAGGGTGAGGTTTCTGTCGAGACCCTTCAGTTGATCTGATCAGGTGAGAAGGGGAAAGATTTAATACAAACCTGAGGAGCACCATTTTCACTCAGAGAGCGATGGTTATATGGAACAAGCCAGTGGAGGTAGTTGAGGCAGGTACTATAACAGCATTTAAAAGATACTTGGATGGATACAGAGATAGTTGGTGATAGGTACAAGATGCTGGAAGTAACTGGGAAAGGCAGCATCCCTGGAGAGAAGGAATGGGTGACGTTTCGACGAAGACCCTTCAGTTGATCTTGCAGAGACACAAGGATGGTGGTTCGCAAAAAAAAAATCACAAAGCGCAAGAGTAACTCGGCAGGTTAGACAGCATCCCTGGAGGAAATTAACTTAAGACTGAAGAAGGGTCTCGACCTGAAACATCGCCTAAGCATGTCTTCCAGAAATGCTTCCTGTTGAGTTACTCCAGCACTTGAGTTTGTCGTGTGGGTTGATATTTGCTCCAGGATCCATCATCTGCAGGTCTTATGCAGCAGTGAATTATTGAACTGTTTATACACTGAAATGGCAGTAGGCAATATATATTTAATACATAGAAAAAAAGGATAAATGTATTGAAGTGGCCATGATTTCCCAAGGTACTCTGGTATCACACAACATAGCTGCAGGATATTGCGTGACAATACTTTTGAAAGGCCTGCCCAATTACTTCTGAGCTCCTCTTTACTCACCAACCGATGGATTTATTTTCCATTGCAATGTTTATTCATTTCCTAGTTGAAAGCCACTTTGTGTCTGCTTCTGCCACCCTTTCAGGCAGTGCATTACAAATCAAAGACATTGTTGCACATAATAAAAAGTTCTCCCCTCCATTTTTTATTACTAATAAGCTTCAACATATCCCAAGGTTATCACCTCTTTAGTCAAATTTCTCTGTCAGAGCCTTGCACAACTTTGAACACGTTCCTTACCTCATTTCTCCACTCTAAAAGTGATGCAAACTTATGTGGTGTACTAAATTATTTCAACTTCATAAATAAGGCTACTCATGATTCTGTCAGGTGAAGATACAAGGAACTGCAGGTGCTTGTTTACCAAGAAAAACACCAAGTGCTGGAGTAACTGCATCAGGTAGCATCTTTGGAGGAGATGGATAGGTGACATTTTGGGCTGGGACCCTTCTTCAGACTGATGTAGGAGGGAGAAAGCTGGAAGAGAGAATAGGGGTGGCACGGTGGCGTAGTGGTAGAGCTACTGTCTTATGTCGCCAGAGACCCAGGTTAGATCCTGACTGTAAGGAGTTTGTATGTTCTCTCCATGACCTGCGTAGGTTTCCTCTGAGAACTTTGATTTCCTCCCATACTCCAAACACACACAAATTTATATGTTAATTGGCTTGGTATAAATGTAAAATTGAACCTAGTGTGTGCAGGATAGTGTTGGCGTGCAGGGATCGCTGGTCGTTGCGTCCGAAGGGCCTGTTTCCGCGCTGTATCTCGAAACTAAAGTAAACTAAACTAAGAGAAGTGGGAGCAGGTCAAAGTCTGGCAAGTGATGGGTGAATACATCTGAGGGGGGTTGGATTGGTAGATGGATGGACAACAGCTAGGGGAGAAAAAAGTGCACAAGGCAGGAAATGAGGCATGAAATATAAATATCTGACTGATGAAGGCAAGCATGTCAAATGCCTTCTCTTCCCCCCCCCCCCCCCCCCCCCGCCGTTCTTCCTCATGTCACCACCTTCATGGGACAATGTACCTGCACCCATCGGTCTCTGTTCCCCAGGGCCATGGCATTTATTATTAGTCCTGCCCTGCGACAAGCAGTAAAACCTACCCAATTTTGCATCTGAAAGAGTAATCTGCCAACAAATGAATAGCAATGCATTTTAATACCGAAGAATACATTAGTGATGATTAGTGATTATACCTTTAATAATCCATTACAGGAAATTACAGTGCCACGACAGCTTCAAGACGGACATAACACCACACATTTCCTCAAATAGCTTCCATACTTAACAAGTTAAAATACAAATTAAAATACAAGTTAAAATACAATGAATGAAAAAAAAAGTGCAGTTATTTATGCGCATTATATAACCTTATAGCAGCTGGTATACAAGACTTCCTATGTCTCTCAGTTTTGCACTTTGGTGCAATCAGTCTCTGACTGAAGATGCTGCTCTTGATCACCTTCTGGGCATGGAGTGGGTGAGTGGGGTTGGTCATTATTGAACCCAGTTTGTGCAGAGTTCTGGCCTCTGCCACCTGCTGGACCGTTCGTTGCTCAGCCCCGACCACTGAGCCGGCCTTCCTGATCAGCTTGTCCAGTCTGTTTTTGTCCGCTATGCGGGCGCCTTCTCCCCAACAGGCCACAGCAAAAAACAGAGCACTGGCCACCACTGAATGGTAGACACTGCACAGCAGGGGTTGGCAGATGTTAAATGACCTCAGCCTCCTTAAAAAATACAGTCGGCTTTGTCCCTTCCTGTACACCGCCTCCATATGACTCTTCCAGTCCAGCTCACTGTCAAGCTGCACACCAAGGTACCTGTGGTTAGCGACCACCTCCACCTCAGTGCCCTTAATGGTGATTGGTGTTGGTTGAGTCCTCCTCCTCCCCCTCCTGAAGTTCACAACTATCTCCTTGGTTTTTGTGGTGTTGAGATGGAGGTTATTGTGTGCACTCCATTCCACAAAGTTGCTTATTATGTCTCTATACTCCTCCTCAATGCCCCTTTTGATGAGGCCGACAACAGCTGTGTCATCCGAAAATTTCTGCAAAAAGCAGCTGTTGATGTTATATTGGAGATCCGCGGTGTAGATGGTAAACAGGAATGGAGCCAGCACAGTTCCTTGTGGAGCCCCTGTGCTGCTCAAGATGGTGCTTGAGACATTGTTCTGTAGGCGCATGTACTGTGGTCTGAGGGAAAGGTAATCCAAACACCACAGTACCAGTAATGGATCCACCTTCATCTTCTCCATCTTCTCCCCTCTACAACCCCCTCCCCACTACTTCTCCCCTTCCCCTCACCAATTGTTCCCTGTGCCCCACCTCTCTGCGTATCCATTTCACTCCTTACCCTTCCACCTATATTCTTTCCTCTGGCTTCACAATTTGAACTTCTATCCTTATCTCACACCTTTTGTCTTTTCATATCTGGCATTTGTCCAACTGTCTGCTTATTGCCCCCCCCCCCCCCCCCCCCCCCCCACCTTACTTGTATCTAACTATCAGTCACCAGACTTCGCCCTTCCCTCTCCTCTCATCCAGCTTACCCTACCCCCCCCACCCTCTCCCCACCGTCACCACAATCAGTCTGAAGAAGGGTCCCGACCCAAAACGTCACCTGTTTCTCTTCTCCAGAGATGCTGCCTCACCCACTGAGTTACTCAGCATTTTGTGTCTGTCTTCAGTATAAACCAGCATCTGCAGTTACTTCCGACACGCTCCTGAGATGCTGCCTGACCCGCTGTGCTACTCCAGCACTTTGTGTCCTTTTGTGTATTAAACAGCATGTTTCTACTGGAGGAACAGTGGGTCAGGCAGCACCAGAGGAGGCTGCAAACCAGCACCAGCAGTTCCTGGTTTATCCAATGTGAAGTACATTGGATTTTAAATCTTCAAGCTCTTTTGATATTGCAGAGGCATCTCTCATGGTTTTCTCATGCGTTGCTGTCTTGAAATCCACTAAAACGTCTGACAGCTGCAAAATTGACTGTGTTCAGCCTGCTAATTGTGGTTCCAACTGTGTTTTATGGTCCTGAGATGTTGTCAGTAGCATAGAACCTCTTGGAAATGCTGTAACAAAAGCAATCCAATTACCAAAATGCTAGTTGCTCTGTGAATTTCTTGCTCTCTATGTGCATTAACTATTCCACACATATTTTGCAAAACGGTGTGGCATGGAGTACTTAACACACATGAATAGAATTTGATGAAAAGCCTTTTCTTTGAAAGTAGAACACAAAATACCCAATGCTCAGCATGTCAGGCAGTATCTGCTACAAGAAAAACATTAAATTGTTTGTGGTTCGTGCGCTTTCCTGATCTGAAACATTAACTCTGTTGTTTCCTCCACAAAAGCGGACTGATCTATTGCCTGCTCCTCTTTCATACTCCATCGTACACTCATCCCCCATCCCCTCATTTCCTTTTATCGATTAGTGCAGGTGTCTGGGGCTATGGGAGAAGGAGGAGAATGGGGTTGCGAGGGAAAGATAGATCAGCTAAGATTGAATGGCGGAGTAGACTTGATGGGCCGACTGGCCAAATTCTACTCCTATCACTTATGAACATGGAACATTCCCCATCTTTCCACTCCCCACTGTCCCCTTTCACCCATATTCTTTCTCTGGGTTCACATTTTGCTCATCTTCTCTGCTGATCTGACACCCATATGTTTCCTTTTCAAATCAAGCCATTGTCACTTACTCCACCCATCTGCCATTCAAAACCCCCTCACCTGTATCCACCTAATACTTGCCAGGCGTTGTACCACCTACCCCCTCTCTCTTTTCCAGCTTTCTTTCCCCCCCAGAGAATTGTGTCTCTGACACTGCAAGGTAGCAGCTCTCCCGCTTCACCACTGTGCTGCCCCTATTCTGTCCCTATGACTTATAAGCTTATGGAACCCAGCAAATGTCTGAGCCAGCTGCTGTGGTATTTGTTTACCCCTAGTTATTAAGTCAAAGTCATTTCACCTGCAGTCAAGCTCTGCTCTGTGGAGACCCCTTTGGGTTTCCATAGTCTGTCCACATAACTGAATTCCCTCTTCCCTCAGCCAATGCCAGTGGATCTGATTGATTATACCTTTAATAATCCTTTACAGGAAATTACAGTGCCACGACAGCTTCAAGACAGACATAACACCACACATTTCCTCAAATAGCTTCCATACTTAACAAGTTAAAATACAAGTTAAAATACAATGAATGAAAAAAAGTGCAGTTATTTATGCGCATTATATAACCTTATAGCAGCTGGTATACAAGACTTCCTATGTCTCTCAGTTTTGCACATTGGTGCAATCAGTCTCTGACTGAAGATGCTGCTCTTGATCACCTTCAGGGCATGGAGTGGGTGAGTGGGGTTGGTCATTATTGAACCCAGTTTGTTCAGAGTTCTGGCCTCTGCCACCTGCTGGACCGTTCGTTGCTCAGCCCCGACCACTGAGCCGGCCTTCCTGATCAGCTTGTCCAGTCTGTTTTTGTCCGCTATGCGGGCGCCATCTCCCCAACAGGCCACAGCAAAAAACAGAGCACTGGCCACCACTGAATGGTAGACACTGCACAGCAGGGGTTGGCAGATGTTAAATGACCTCAGCCTCCTTAAAAAATACAGTCGACTTTGTCCCTTCCTGTACACCGCCTCCATATGACCCTTCCAGTCCAGCTCACTGTCAAGCTGCACACCAAGGTACCTGTGGTTAGCGACCACCTCCACCTCAGTGCCCTTAATGGTGATTGGTGTTGGTTGAGTCCTCCTCCCCCCCCTCCTGAAGTCCACAACTATCTCCTTGGTTTTTGTGGTGTTAAGATGGAGGTTATTGTGTGCACTCCACTCCACAAAGTTGCTTATTATGTCTCTATACTCCTCCTCATTGCCCCCTTTGATGAGGCCGACAACAGCTGTGTCATCCGAAAATTTCTGCAAAAAGCAGCTGTTGGTGTTATATTGGAGATCTGCGGTGTAGATGGTAAACAGGAATGGAGCCAGCACAGTTCCTTGTGGAGCCCCTGTGCTGCTCAAGATGGTGCTTGAGACATTGTTCTGTAGGCGCACGTACTGTGGTCTGAGGGAAAGGTAATCCAAACACCACAGTACCAGTGATGGATCCACTTTCATCTTCTCCATCTTCTCCCCTAGCAGTCCCTCGGCAAAGCCTCGACATTCTTCTTTACGTGTAGTGGCCACAAAAGGAATAACACAGCAGCAATTCATCCAGGAATTTGAATGGATGGATAACTTCCTTGCTTCTCCACCTTAGTTTAGTGTTCGAAATGCAGCATTGAAACAGGCCCTTCGGCTCACCAAATCCATGACGACCATCGATCATTCATTCACAGTTGCGGCACAGTGGCACAGCGATAGAGTTACTGCCTTGCAGCGCCAGAGATTTGGGTTTGATCCTCACTATGGATCAATTGTCAGACCGAAGGGTCTGTTTCTACATTGTATCTCTAAGCTAAACTAAATTAGTTCTATCTTATTCCAGTTTGCATTCACTCTCTACACATTAGGGACAATTTCAAGAGGCCAATTAACCTACAAACCTGCACGTCTTTGGGATGTGGAAGGAAATCGGAGCATTCAGTGAAAACCCACGTGATCACAGGCAGAACGTGCAAACTCCATACAGACAGCACCCGATATCAGGATCGAACCCGGGTCTCTGGCACTGTGAAGGAGCGGGTCTACTAGCTGCACCACTGCACCACCCTCCTGACTGCAGGATCCGACCTGTTTTCTTTACAAAAAGTCTTCTCAATATTTTTTCAGCTGCCATCAATGTAATATCTTTATAACATATTAATTAATTCTGCACTCTCTTTAAACTGCATCATTAAGCATTAAAGAAGGCTGTGAAGAGTCGTGCAGGGTCAATCTGAATATATTCATAAAAATGGACAGAACAGAAACAGAAACAGGCCATTTGGCCCCTCAAACCTGTATCACCATTCAAAGTAGACATTGGCTTGTTATCCCCTTCAGTGCTCTGTCTTGCCTTCTCCACATATCCAATATTAACAACCAAAAACAGATATATGGTTAGGAAGGGTTTTGAGGGATATGGACTAAGGGGTTGGACTGGCTAGATGCAGGAAGATTGCTCCCGATGTTGGGGAAGTCCAGGACAAGGGGTCACAGCTTAAGGATAAGGGGGAAATCCTTTAAAACCGAGATGAGAAGAACTTTTTTCACACAGAGAGTGGTGAATCTCTGGAACTCTCTGCCACAGAGGGTAGTCAAGGCCAGTTCATTGGCTATATTTAAGAGGGAGTTAGATGTGGCCCTTGTGGCTAAGGGGATCAGAGGGTATGGAGAGAAGGCAGGTACGGGATACTGAGTTGGATGATCAGCCATGATCATATTGAATGGCGGTGCAGGCTCGAAGGGCCGAATGGCCTACTCCTGCACCTAATATTTATGTTTCTATGTTTCTATGTAAATGCAGGCAAATGGGACTAGCCCAGTATGCCAACTTGTCATGGGTAAGTTGGGCCGAAGGGC
This sequence comes from Amblyraja radiata, assembly GCF_010909765.2. Classification (NCBI taxonomy): domain Eukaryota; kingdom Metazoa; phylum Chordata; class Chondrichthyes; order Rajiformes; family Rajidae; genus Amblyraja; species Amblyraja radiata. The sequence goes on along the minus strand of NC_045972.1, from coordinate 22,988,094 downwards.
CTGCTTTCATGCTCCAGCTCTATAACTATTGATTACTTGGGATTTTGAGGGAATTATCATTGATCATTGGTCATTGAGCCAATGGTTCATTGAAAAATGTTCATTGAAAAATACAGCATGGAAATAGGCCCTTCAGCCCTCCTAGTCTATGCCTACCATTGGTCACCCATTCAGAATGGCTCTATGTTATCCCACTTTCTCATCCAGTCCTTACACACTGGAGGTAATTTACAGAGGGCCAATTAATCCACAAGCCTGCATGTCTTCAGGGTGCGGCAGCAGAGCATCCAGAGGAAACCCACGCGGACAAAAGGAGAACGCGCAAACTCCGCACAGATAGCACCCAAGGTCAGAATCAAAGCCGCGCGTCAGGCGCTGTGAGGCAGTGGCTCTACTAGCTGTGTCACTGTGCCAGCTCTGTATGATGGGATGTTGGGTTGGTAGCACTGAGGTTAAAGAACAGCGACAACTGGATTGAATGATGGGGCAGCCATGGCGTTAGTTCTTAGGCTTTAAAATTGTTCTAAGCGATTAATGACATGGGATTTACTGCACCTGAGCACGGCAAGAGAGAAGGAGAGACTGACAGGAAGAGTTGTCATTCAGACTGGTTCTGAGTTGTCAGCTTTTTAAAGTTTTTGTTTAGTTTAATTTGTTGTCACGTGCCCCTAGGTACAGTGAAAAGCCTTTGTTGCATGTTAAAAACACAGCAGGAAGGAAGGCTATATGTGATTACGATCGAGCCACCCACAGTGTACGGATACATGATAAAAGGGAATAATGTGAATAACGTTTAGTGCAAGATAAAGTCTAGTGAAGTCCAATCAAAGATAGTCCGAGGGTCTTCAATGTGGTAGATAGTAGCTCAGGACTGTGATTTGTTGTGATTTTCCTTTTCAAGCTGAAGCAAAATATACACTGCTGCCAAATAAATTATATTCAGAATCTGAATCCACAACACAGTTGGAAAACACCATTTTGTTATCCATTGATGTTAGTCAGATCTGAAGATTAGAAATTTATTTGTTCTAGCAGGTGATTAAAATGCCAGCATGTCGTAAATTCTGTTAGGAATGCCTTAGTTATAATCTGAACAGTGGCGTTTCACTCTACAAACTCAGCACCCAGGGTTAGGATCAAATTCAGGTCCCTATCACTGTGAGGCAACAGCTCGGCCAGCTGTGCCACTGTGCCCCTTATCAATTAATAAGCACCAATTATTTTATTGAAGACCCTGTACACTATTAATACGGTGAATGGTAGATTACTTGTTATTCATAGCGTGAAAATATCAATTTGTAATGATCGAATAACGGTGAAGATATTGCGGAAGTGACAAAATTAGTCAGGATAAGGAAGATGGTAGGAAACTATTCTTTAATAGCTTCAACAGAAGGTTTTTAAATTAAGCCCCAACAAGTTGTGTCTCAGGAATCCAAGTAAGACTGTGCCACACCACCCCAGGGAAATCAAACAAACTCCTCTTGCTGGTTGGGATACAGATAAGGGAAAGGGGGACATTGGTGATACCATTTTTACCCCAGTCATGTCCATTCAATTGCTTCCACCAAAGTGTTTTGACCTGATTTAGTTTATGTTTAGTTTTTATCGAAAGAGCATTGAAACAATCCCTTCGGCCCACCAAGTCCATGCCGGCCTACACACTAGGGACAATTTAGAGAAGCTAATTAACCTATAAACTTTGGAGTGTGGGAGGAAACCAGAGGACTTGGAGAAAACCCACATCGTCACAGGGAGAACGTGCAAACTCCATACAGACAGGAGACAGCACATGAGGTCAGGATCGAACCTGCGATTCTGACGCTGTAAGATACCCCAGTGGTTGTCTAAACAGTACATACCATTCGAGCATTTGACTATTACATACCATTTGACTAAGGCCAGTTGGTTTGGTTTAGTTTAGTTTATTATCATGTGTACCAAGCTACAGCAAAAGCTTTTGTTGTATGCTAACCAGTTGGTGGAAAGACTATATATAATTACAATCAGGCCGTCCATAGTGTACAGATACAGGATAAAAGGAATAACATGTAGTGTAAGATAAAGTCCAGTAAAGTGTGATTAAAGATAGTCCGAGGGTCTCCAATGAGGTAGATGGTAGCTCAGGATCACTCGACTGTCGATTTGTGATTTATTTACTAATGACTGAGGTAATGAGGATGGCAATGAGGTAAAAATGGTTTCAAGATGGCGCCGGCTAGAGCAGAGGATGTGTGCCAGTGAACTGGTAGTGGGCTCACCTCCCGCACCCTTGGAGATGCTCTGGGGGTTCAGAGGTCGGCTGCAGGAGGCGTCCTCGAGCACGGAGGCTGAGTAATGGCTGCGGGAGTGCGAGGGGACGGTGGAATGGGCCTCTGGATGCCCAGGTTGCAGGTAGCACCAACTGTTGCAACATCTTTCAGAAGGCAGGCAACTAAAACTTGGCAAAGAACATTTATGGAATTAATTTGGAAGATGAAGAAAATACAGAAGTTTGGTGAGAAATCACTGGGATTTGGAAACAAGGCCACTAAAGGTTGAGGACAAAGGAAATTCCGGGCAGCAAGAGGCCAGAACCTGAGATGCGATCATGTAAGGTTATGGACAGGGAGGAAATTGTAGACTTCCGAATGGCCGGTAATATGTGTGAGTCAGATCCTCCAGTGAACAAACAGATCAGTCATTGGGAACATGTCCCGTGGTTGTAGAACATGAAATATGTTCATAAAAAAATGGCTAAATCTTCTGAACAGAAGATCAATTACTACTAAAGTTTAAAATTGCCTCCATAAAAATAGTTGTTCATCCATAGACGTTTCGATATCTCCAACGCCGAAACTAACAGGAAAAGCAGTTTATCATCCCGATGTGCATTGAAATACAACGTTGCACCATAATGCCTTTGAATCATTTATTTTCATAAAAGCAGCATTTTTATTAAAGATTTATTTATGTGTCTATAATTAAATTATATTGGGTGCATGAACAGCCAGCGAATTTACAAGTCGAGTTTATTGTCATGTGCACAAGTACAGTGAGGTCCAGGTGCAATGAAAATCTTGGGCTTACAACCCAACGGTACGAACATTGAATTTCCCAATTTCAAGTAATGCTTCTCTACCTCTTCCCTCTTTCCTGTGACCCTCCCTCCACCCTGGTGCGCACCCATTTCCCCTCCATTCTCCCCACTTTCAGTCACCTTGGTCCTTTACCCTCCATGTACACCCATCTCCCATCCCCGAGTGTCTCATTTTCCATTTTATCCCACTTCTCTCCCCTTCCCGTTTTCCCCTTCCATATAAAGGGGAAAACGGGAACGGGATGAGTCTTTATATTTCGCTCATCTTCTCCCCTTACCTGATACCCTTTGGTTCCTTTGTCATTTATTCCACCCATTTACTAATCACTTGCCTTTCACTCGCCAGGCTTTCCCAACCCCGACGCTTTCTTTCCAGCTTTCTTCCCCCTACTACCAGTGGGTCAGGCAGCAACTCTGGAGGACATTGGTAGGCAATGTTTCAAGTTGGGACCCTTCTTCAATACTAATGAAGAACAATCTGAAGAAGGGTCCCGACCTGAAACATCACTTATCCTTTTTCTCCAGAGATGCTGTCTGATCCACCGAGTTACTCCAGCACTTTGTGTCTACCTTTGGTATAAACCAGCATCTGCAGTTCTTTGTTTCTACCATTGAAAACCTCTTCAGGTTTAACTGCTACTTTATTTCAAAGTTAGGTATCGGAGATTCTGTGAAATGCAATTCAATTTCTGTGGAAAGTTATGCCTCTTGCTGACACGTAATTTTGTCACTAGTGAGTTTATTAACTTCCTATTTAATTATGTTATCAGTGGTATTAGAGTGTATTTTTTCTTTCTTCTCTTGATGAATATAATACAGATTGTCGCCAGTACTGATAGAATAAATACAGTGAAGTCTTAGGGAGTGGATGCAAAACATATCCTGACCTCGGCTGCTGTCTGTGTGGAGTTTGCACGTTGTCCCTGTGATTGCCTGGGTTTCCGCTGGGTGGTCCGGCTTCCTCCCACACCCCAAAGATAGGTTACTTGGCCCCAGCAGTTGCAAAAGTGGGATAAAATAGAACTGTTGTGAACAGGAGATCGACAGTTGGCGTGGACTCAGTGGAACGAAATGCCTGTTTCCATGCTGTATCTTTCAATGATTCAACAAGTGGAATTTGGTAATATCCTCAACAATCAGTGTAAAGAAGGATCCTGACCCGAAACACCATCTGTAGGAAGGATCTACAGGTGCTGGCTTATACCGAAGATAGACACAAAATGCTGAAGCAACTCAGCGGGTCAGGCAGCATCTCTGGAGGAAAAGGACTAGGTGACGTTTTGGGTCAAGACCGTTCTTTGGACTGAGAGTCGGGGTGAGAGAATCTAGAGGTATGAATCATCTGTTTATTTCTCTCCGTAGATGTTACCTGGCCCACTGAGTTCCTATAGCAGTTGGTTTACACAACCAAATCATACCTCTGTCAGAAACAGGACTGCTTTTCTGCACACAAATTGTATTTTGCAAACATCTTGTTTTTCTGCAGGGAAAATGATCCTGCAATCAGTGTGATATATTTGTGGTAGTTTCAGTCGTGAACGAAGACTGCTTATTGTAGAATCATAGGTTTGAAAACTCTGCCTCAGTCGATGAATCACTAGATCCAATGGGGTGGAAGATTGCAACCTTCACGTGGTCCGCCCTGTTTCGACTAATGCAATCAACTCGACGTGCACAAACAGAACATCAAATAGAACAAGTTGTCCTACAACTTTAGGCTGTGCACGCCACACGAAAGAAGAAGACTAGATCCAATGGTTCAACGGAAGAATGGTTCTTTATTGTCATGTGTACCAAGGTACAACAACATTATTTTTTTTGTCTGCAGATCAGTGAGATTATTGCCATACATAACTACAACCCACAATTAAGTACCGAATGTATAAGAACAGCCCACTGAGTCAATATGCAAGAGTCGTCAGGTTTTAGTGCCGTTTTCAAATGCCCCAGTTGCACAAAGGCCATAAAGGCCCGTTGCAGCCGTTGCCTCCATCGGACGTCCCGTGAACCATCGTCCCTCTCCTCGTCCGGCCATCTTCAACCTTCATGCCCCAGGGGCTCTTCCTGCAGCCGACCTTGAGGGCGTGGAAAATAAGACCCCTTGATTCTCATTACCACCCCTTTGTCTGGCGTCCACCGCCATCACAGACCACCTCCACCCTGCCCTCCGGTTCCTGGTCTTCAGGGTGGAGCAGGGGCCGGGCTCGGCGGTTTCCCTCTCCCAGTACCGCGGAGGGCCTGCCGCCAGGGTATGGCCACAGCTCACTGGGACCTTCTGCCGCATCTGGCTCGCTGGAACATCTTCTTCTATGTATCAATTGAAGACGTTTCTCTCATAGCTCCAACACAACGTCATAATGAAATGCTACAGATTGCCATAATGGAGGCAGTTAGATGGTGAACATCTTGCTCTCATTCTGGCACTTTGCTGCAGGGTTGTTATATTCCTTTTCTATATCTTCTCTTTCAGATAAATCCCAATAAATACCAGCAGAACAGTGGCACAGCTGGTAGAGCAGCTGCCTCACACACCACCAGAGACCCAAGTTCGATCCTGCTCTCTGTGTGCATGTAGCACATTCTTCCTGTGACCGTGTGGGTTTTCCTACAGGTGCTCCGGTTTCCTCCCACATCACAAAGACATATGGGTCTGAAGGATTATTGGCCTCTGTAAATTGCCTCGAATGTGAAAGTGGGATAACATAGAACGGGTGATTGTTCGGTGGGCCGAAGGGCCTGTTTTCATGCTGTAACTATAAATTGATTTTAAAAAAAGGAGATGTAGGAGCTAAACAATAAAGAAAAGGCATTAGCAATGCTGTACAGACAGAGCTACTATGCCTAGGGAGGTCCATTAGTAACTGCAATCAGAAAATGATCAGCCCCGTGCAATAAATATCTACCGTTATTGACCTCCCATCAACGAAAGCACAATGGCTCCATTTAGCTCCCTCCTTATCTTCCCTGGAATGAGACATTTGTTGCTGCCTTCATGCATTTGCACCTTGCAATTCATCATGCCTTTGTTCAGGAGCGCTCTCTGATGCCTGTGATTCATGGCAGACAGCCCATGGGGATTATCAACAGGCACATTTCATAACCTTATTTTGTACTTCCGGCATCAAAATAACGTGCTAATTACACACGATAATCGTGGTCCCATTTGGGTTACTTTGAGAACCCATTTGCAAACACTTCACTCTGCTGTCAAGGGAGGAATAAGAGAAAATAGAGGAGCAAGGAACTCCAGATGCTGGTTTGCAAACTAAAAGACTCAAATTGCTGGAGTAACTCAGTGGTTCAGCCTCAGTGGTGACTTTTTCTTCAGAGTAAATGGAGTTGAGAGAGATCTTGTTGAGTAGTGTGATTGGTGCAAAGGGCAAAATGGCCTGCCCAAAATAAAACACCATCACAAAATCATTGTAGTTTAGATGGAGGCCATTTGACCCATTTGGTCCATGCCAGCTTCCTGTAGACTATTTCAGTCCCAATCTCCTGTTATAGAGTCACAAATCTTACAGCATGGAAACAGGCCCTTCAACCCAACTTGCCCACACCGACCACACCTTCTTCACTAGTCCCACCAAAACCCCTTTCTCAGAGCTTCTCTCTGCTTGAGTTTCCCAGGGATTTGTTTTTCCCCCAAAACCCTACAAACTATTTTCCCTCAAGAGTTTATCCAGTGGCTTTTGGCAAACTCTGATTGACTTTACTTCCAACTACCCTAAATTCCATATAGACAAAAACAATCAGCAAAACTCGAGTCTAGAACATTCATTCATTTGTTCTAACGCTCCTACTACTCAACTCTGGTATGCTGCACGCACCTTACTACACTCAATAGCCAAAGCTCACTGTTAGCTTTGGAGTGTAGGAAGGAACTACAGACGCAGGTTTACAGCAAAGATAGACACAAAAAGCTGGAGTAACTCAGCGGGTCAGGCAGCATCTTTGGGTAAAAGGAATTGGTGATGTTTCGAGTCAAGACCATTCTTCAGACTGAGAGTCAGGGAAACAAGAGAAACTTTGGAGTACTTGGTAATATTTGCTGGTATGATTCAATGGGAGAACGTTGTCCCAAGTAACTTCGGTAGGATTACTCAGGAAAAATGTGGACCAGTGTAAATTATCCTTATCACTGAATATTCCCATAAGATTTCCAAACATATACCTAAATTAACCAATTTAGCATTTCAGAGCAGAGATAGAGCAGATAAGAATATTTTTTGTACGCTGGCTGTGGGTATCAAAAACAAGGGGATAAAGGTTTGAGGTGAGAGGAAGAAGCTTCTAAGTATATTTGAGGGGGTCCGTTTTTTTCATAGAACATGTCTGATACCTCGAACACGCTGCCAGAGAAGGTGGTGAAATCAGATACAATTACTAAGTTTAAGAGGCATTTATATAGACATAAATAGGGAATTAAAAGATACAGTTCTAATGCAGGTGAACAGGATTAGTGTATAGGAGCTGGTATGGATGTGGTAGGCCGAAGGGCCTGTTTCTGTGCTGTTCGACTGTTAACATGTAAGAATATGGGTACTTTGGGAAATGGCTGATGGTGCTTTGGAAAATAGCTGACAGTGCCTGTGAGCAAGGTCAAGCTGGATGAGGTGACAAGAACACCAGGTCCATGTGACCCAACTGTTGTCACAAAGTCTAGCTCTTTGCAGAAGCTCCTGGAAGAGAAACCACCTGAAGCTCCAGGATTAGAAACCACTTGGAGTCTCCAGGTGGTTTCTGTTCTTGTGGATTCTCTGATGCCATTGAGTCTAGGTTCTGTTGAACAGATGCTGAACCCAAGCACGTGATTGGATAGATTATCTGTTTACACTTAGTATCTAGGTGCTAGAAGGTTTTTGTATACATTGTAATTTAACAGAGTAAGTGTTTTCATATCTGTAAGAAGTGATTGGCATGTAGGGGTGGCCTCCCCCATCGTACTTAGTGTCCCCGCCTTCATTTAGGGGTATAAAAGTGTATGTAATTCGTTTGGGGGTGTCGGTTGTCTTCCTTCTGTTCTATTTGCATGAGGTTACTGTGGACTTGCGTGAATGGATCCGAGGCTGTTCCTGCAGTGTATGCAAATAAAGAAGGGTTTGGACTTCAGTGTTCTCCTCTGTTTCTTTGACTGAACCAGACTAGGGTAAGATTAGATCCGGGCATTCACACGACTAGTTCATAGGTTCATAAATTCTAGAGGCAGAATTAGACCATTCATCCCATTCAATCATGGCTGATCTTCTTACTGTCCTCAACCCCATTCTCCTGCCTTCTCCCTATAACCTCTGATACCTGTACTAATCAAGAAACTGTCAATCTCCACCTTAAAAATATCCATTGACGACCTCCACAGCCGTCTGTGATATTGAATTCCACAGATTCGCCACCCTCTGACTGAAGAAATTCCTCCTCAAGATTCAAGATTCAAGAAGTTTATTGCCATGTCAACAAGTTGATAGGAATGTGTCTTGGTTCGCTCTCAGACAGATACAATACAGTACAATACAACCACCACATACACCACCTCATCTCCACTCTAAAAGAATGACCTTTCATTCTGAGGCTATGGCCTCTGGTCCTACACTCTCCCACTAGTGGAAACATCCTCTCCACATCAACTCTATCCTGGTCTTTCATGATTCAGTCGTTTCAATGAAGTCCCCCGTTAAACATATCAAATTTTAAACCCGCTCATTCCTGGGATCATTCTCACAAATCCCTGGACCATCTCCAAAGCCAGCATATCCTTCCTCAGATATGGGGCCCAAAACTGCTCACAATTCTCCAAATGTGGACTGACCAATGCCTTGTAAAGCTTCAGCATGGCGTCCCTGCTTTTTATATTCTATTCCTCTCAAAATAAATGCTAACATTAGATTTTAAGGCACGCTATGTCTCCACAACTTGAAGGCCATTGCTCCCTCAATACCATGTTATCTACTTCATGTACTGCATGTCTGGGAACATAACGCCTATCACATGAGTCACCAACTGAGTCAAACTGGCCCTACAGCACGGTGGCATCGTGACTTGGAATTGCTAAATAGCTGGAGTATAAAGTAAATCTGCAGTCATCAGGATAAATTATTTCACAGTTCAAATATAATCTACTCCATCACAAATTAGACCCATGTGTTTAACTAATTACTGGAAGTATATCTTCCAGGCTAATAAAATCCTTAGAAATGTCTCCCTGATAATCTGCTAAAAATGTAGGAAGCCAGAGCGTTTGCCAGCCTTCATTACTCAGTTGTTAATTACTGAGTTTCCCAGGCAGTTGTTCAATCAGCCAAGCGTTAAATTCCTCATTCAGAATGACACAGATGAGGCTATTTGGTCTACCTTGACATTAGAGGAAGTGCATGTGGACGCAGCCCAGACCATCACACAAACCAACCTCCCTTCCATTGACTCCACCTACACTTCATACTGCATCGGCAAGACCACAGGAAGGACCAGTCTCAACCCACACATTCTCCTTTCTCCCCTCTCCCAACAGGCAAGAGGTTCAGAAGTGTGAAAACGCACACTTCCAGATTCAGGGACAGTTTTTTCCCAGCTGTTATCAAACACCTGAACCATCTTATCACCAACTACCTACCACCTACCTCATTGGAGATCCTCAGACTATCTTTAATCGGAATTTACTGGACTTCATCTTGCACTAAACGTTATTCCCATTATCCTGTATCTGTACACTATGAACGGCTTGACTGTAATCATGTATAGTCTTTCCGCTGACTGGATAGAACACAACAAAAAAGCTTTTCACTGTACCTCAGTAGACATGACAATAAATTAAACTCACGTGAACCTCTGAACCACCTGGAAGGACTGCCGGGGTCCCTGGGTGGAGGTGAGGGAGGAAGTATCAGAAACCAATGTGCTGAAGAAGTATGTCTCCTATCCACATTCTATGCTCAGAATCCACGGAATCCACAGATGCTGCCTGACCCGCTGAGCCACTCCAGCACGTTGTCTTTGTTTTAACCATTTGGTCTATTGGGTCCATGTTAGCTCCCAGCAGAACAATCCCATCAAGACCATTCCGAGACTCTTTATTCAGAGTATTATTTGTTTTGTGCCTTCATGTGTGCCAAAAATATGACATAAATATAAGGTAAAACTACCCCCAATTTTCGACTTAGCATTCTAGTTCATCTGAAGAAGGGTTTTGGCCCGAAACGTTGCCTATTTCCTTCGCTCCATAGATGCTGCCGCACCCGCTGAGTTTCTCCAGCACTTTTGTCTACCTAGTTCTTTGATTAACTTTGGTACCAGATTATAACAGTGCTGAACAGCACTGGGCAGCCTCTTGACAGAAGAGGCTTGGGTGGCTCAGTGGCGGAGCAGTAGAATTGCTGCATAACAGCGTCAGAGACCCAGGTTCAATCCTGACTACGGGTGCTGGCTGTACGGAGTTTGTACATTCTCCCTGTGACCATTTGGGTTTTCTCCAGGTGCTCCGGTTTCCTCCCACACCCCAAAGACGTACAGGTTTGTTGGTTAATTGACTTTGGTAAATTGTCCCTAGTGTGTATGATAGAATTAGTGTATGAGTGAGTGTTGGTCGCTGAGGACTGGGTGGGCTGAAGGGCCAGTTTCCATGCTGTATCTCTAAAACTAAAAACATGTAAGTGGGAGGGAAGGGGACAGTGAAAGAATTGAGCAACATAAAGGCAGATACACAATCCAGAATATTCATTAGAACGACGGAGGTTCACGCTGTGAAAGTCAAGTGAATAATTCCCCCCTCTCTTGACACATGTCTGCCTTGTTGAACAGTATCTTGGAAAGGATCCATTTAATTGAGTTGAACCTTTTAAATTACAATAATTATTTGGTTCCTAAGTGTATAATGTTACCTCAGATGGGTTGAAACACACTGACGAACCAATGATTATTGTAATAACCAATGATAGTGTAGAGATGAATACCGGTTAAATACTGCGGTGCTTGTGTGTCAGATTTTATCTCTAATGTATTAAAAGTAGGATAATAGCGTTTTTGCAGAGAAGAACAGAGATTGTTCAACGAGTAAAACAATGGTTTGATTTTCATTTATTATTGGGATAGGGAGTTGGCTGTGAAGGCCAGAATTTATTACATACTGCCAGTTGCCCTGGAGGAAGTTTAACTTGCGTGTGAAAGTAGAAAATGCAATTAAAGTTTTCCGGCACAGTGGTGCAGCGGTAGAGTTGCTGCCTTGCAGCGCCGGAGACCCGGAATCAATCCTGACTACGGGTATTGTCTGTACGGAGTTTGTACAATCTCCCTGTGACCGTGTGGGTTTTCTCCGGGAACCCTGGTTTCCTCCCACACTCCAAAGACTTGCAGGTTTGTAGGTAAATTGACTTTGGTAATATTGCAAATTGTCCTATGTGTGTAGGATAGTGTTAGTATGCGAGGATTACTGGTCGGCGTGGACTCGCTGGGCCGAAGGGCCTATTTCAGCGCTGTATCTCTAAACTAAGCTAAAAAGACGGTATGAATTTGATTCCTTTTTGGGATATGGGGTTGGCTATCCTGACATTCATTTATTACATACTGCCAGATACCCTGGCGTTTAAGGGAGGGCGTTTAACCTACCAGTGTGAAAGTAGAAAATGCAATTAAAGTCTCTTATAAATTGCTGTAGCCTCCACAGTGAAGGTATACACAGTGATCTTTGAATGCTACAATTTCAGGTAACCTCTAACTAACTGCCTCAGAACCCTCCCTTTTCTTGCCCCCCCCCCTTCCCACCCTATCTCCCCCTTCATTCTTCCTCTCTACCCCTCCTGGACCCATCTATTCTACCCCCCCCCATCCCCCCCCACCAGCCCCCACCCTGCAACTATCCTCTGGCTTCACAATTTGCAACACTTCGATCCTGTCACACCTTCTGGTTTTATCTCCGGCCTTTGTTCCAACTATTTGCCTATCAAAAACTCTCCTCACCTGCGTCCGGATAATACCCACCATGATTTGTTCTGCCTCTCCCCTCTTCCAGCTATCATCTCGCCCTTACATCATCTGAGGTGAATCAGTCTGAAGAAGGGTCTTCTCCCAAAATGTTCTCCAGAGGTGCTGCCTGATCCGCTGAGTTACTCCAGCACTTTGTGTCTTTCCTTGGTAAAATAGCATCTGCAGTTCCTTGTTTCGACATCCTGGTAAGTAAACCTCTTTTGCTCCCTCCCTAAAGCCTCCACATCCTTCCTGTAATGAGGCGATCAGAACCGCACACAGACTCCAAATGCGGGCAACAAAGGTTTTCTAAAGCCAATAAGCAATAATATATTCCCCATTGACAATACCTAGGAATTTAATGATAATTGGAAGTTCCACTTTAATACTCGCGTTAAACAGATAAATAAAATACGCTTTTCTTTCAACTCATATTTCCTGTGGGAATCATGGCAGCTAATTAAAAATCCAATAACTACAGGGAACCAAGTGTGTATAAAAATGTTCAGTGTGTGCAAATAGACAGCAGAGGAAACAAACTCTGTACAGGAGATTGAATTTATATTAAACTTCCCTATATTTGACAAACACCAGACTGGTGCCTTGGTCCAATGTCTCAAACTGGTAGAGGGGATTGGTTCTATTGGTAGCTGCCCCCTAAACAAATGGCCAATGTTGAACCACAGAGGCAACACAACATCACCGTCTGGCAGCACAGAAGCGGTGTAGTTGCTGCCTTATGCCCCTGTCCCACTTAGGAAACCTGAACAGAAACCTCTGGAGACTTTGCGCCCCACCCAAGGTTTCCGTGAGGTTCCCGTAGGTTGCAGGTGGTTGCCAGAGGTTGCAGGTAGTGGAAGCAGGTAGGGAGACTGACAAAAACCTCCGGGAACTGCACGGTAACCTTGGTGGGACGCAAAGTCTCCAGAGGTTTCCGTTCAGGTTTCCTAAGTGGGACAGGGGCATAACAGCGCCAGAGACCCAGGTTTGATCCTGACTATGGGTGCACAGAGTGTGTACATTCTCTCTGTGAACGTGTGGGTTTTCTCTGGGTGCTATAGTTTCCACCAACACCCCAAAAATGTGCTGGTTTGTAAATGAATTAATTGGCTTCTGTAGGTTGTACAATTGTCCCAGTGTGTGTAGATTAGTGTAGGGGGTGATCGCTGGTACCGAGGTGCAGTGAAAAGTTTTTTGTTGCGTGTTATCCACTCAGTGGAAAGACTATACAGGAAGGGAGAAATGGGCGTGCGTAGGGAAGACAGGTGAAACACATGCTGCATGACCCACTGAGTTACCCCAGCACTTTTGGTCTTTTAATGTAGCAGTATTACTTCAGAAAAACGGTGATAAGGAGCCAGCGATAAGCTGACATTTAATTTCTAAAAACAAATTATAGCCATAACAAACTGGTGCAGCCCACTTGAAAAAAATAATCAGATTTATTGTTCTGATGTGTCGTGGATGTTCTGTTATATGAGCATTTAGCCAATAAATCTTTCTGCGGACAAATTAAAAATGGGAGTGGGCAGGTGGTGAGTAAGAACTGTAACAATTATCGGGATGAGGTCTGATTGACAACACCTCTGACACAAGTGGGTCTTGCCTTGAGAAGATCAATGAGAGCAGGCGTTCGTAATCACCACTATCTTTACTAGGGTCAGATGGTATCAGCTTATTGTCTATTTGCAATTTATTTGGCTGTTTTTTTTAATATAGTCACAGCGTCCTGCAGCATGGAAACAGCCCCTTCAGCCCAACTTACCCCCACCAGCCAACATGTCCCATCTACTCTAGTTCCACCTGCCTGTGTTAGGCCATTATCCCTCTAAACTTGTCGTATCCTTAGGGTGGCCACGGTGGCACAGCGGTAGAGCTGCTGCCTTACAGCGAATGCAGCACCAGAGACCTGGGTTCGATCCCGACTATGGGTGCTGTCTGTACGGAGTTTGTACGTTCTCCCCATGACATGCATGGGTTTTCTCTGAGATCTTCGGTTTGTACAGTTTTGTAGGTTAATTGGCTTGGTAAATGTAAAAATTGTCTCTAGTGTGTAGAGATAGAGTTAGTGTGCGGGGATCGCTGGTCGGCGTGGACCCGGTGGGTTGAAGGGTCTGGTTCCGTGCTGTATCTCGAAACTAAATTAAACTAAACTATCCATGAACCTGTCTAAATGTTTGTTATATGTTACAATAATAACTGTCCCAACTACCTCCTCCGGCGTCTCGTTCCATACACCCACCACCTTTTGTGTGAAAAAATTACCACTCACAGGTTCCTATTAAATCATTCCCCCTTCACTTTAAATCAATATGACAATATGAGATATACTGATAGCTTGTTGTTGCTTATTATGGGGCTTTTGAGAGTACTGTGTTTATATATTTGTTATGCTGCTGCAAGTAAGAATTTAATTGTTACATTTCAGGACATATGACACTAAAACACTCTTGACTCTCTCTTGTTAAGGAGAGGTTGGACAAACTTGCACTGGTTTCTCTGGAATGCCAAAGGTTGAATGGAGACCTGACAGAAATATATAAAATGATCAGAAGCATTGATTGCTCAGAGAGTCAGAAATCTTTTTCCCCAGGGCATGGGCAGGAATCCCAGGGCGGGGGGATGGGGGGGGGTCACACGTCTCCCCTCCCCCGCCCCCATGTTTGAGAGGTGGGGGACAATCTTCTCCATGTTTTGTAATCCGGATTTTAAAACATGGAAAAAAATCTATTAAAAATCTCCGCTTTCCGCGAGACAGTGGGGGTGGAACTGATGATTGAGGGCGCCGATTAGACGAGAGAGACGTTGGTCAACAGGAAAGGGGTGGGGGGGGGGGGGTGGGGACCATGATGATTCAGCGAGATGATTGGAGAAAGGAGGTGTCAGTCAGAGGCGGAAGTAGGGGGGTGGGACTGAGGAAAGAGCGCGGTGATTGGAGGAGGGAGACATCCTGGTGGTGCAAAGATCATAGAGCGGAGCTTGAATCAGCCCGTTCGCGGGGCCTTTCATCGCCCGGCCTGGCGTGGCTTAAAATCAGCTGCGGTATCTTCCACCGCCCCGCGATTAAATTGCTGCGTCGAGGCGATCGAGGCTCCCCATTTTGAAGCCCCCGCCAGGCGATGAAAGGCCCTGCGAACGGGCCGATTGAAGCCCCATGATTCTAGGCGGACGAAGCTGCTGTTGCTGGAGTTCGGAGTCGGTCACCAACCAGGTCAGATCCCGATGTTACCGTCCACAGGGCCCACGGCGAAGCCACCAAAGCCTCGCTCGCTCGTGTGTGTGTGTGCGCGCGGCGCTAAGAAATGGTGCCCCACGACTCGCTGTCTTTAGTGGCCTTGCACCCTGCTTGAAATGGTATAAAACTGCACTTGAATTTGGTGGCCTTGCACCCTGCTTGAAATAGAATTTCAAGGAATAGCCGTGAGTCAACTGCCAGACCACCAGCTGTGAGTGAGTGAGCTGCCAGCACAACAGGCTTGAGTGACTGAGCCGCCAGCGCAAAAATCCATTCGGCCCACAATGTCCATACTAGTGCTCCAGAAATCCCCCTCTCTCCCACCCCCCCCCCCCCCCCTTTGATTGGCAAAGTAGACTTGATGGGCCGAATGACCTAATTTGGCTCCTATAACTTACAAACCCAGGAACTTATTTGACTAGGATGGATAGATGGGATGAATAGCCTTGCTCTACGCTTAAAGTGTCTTTGATTCTATATTTGTATACGTTAAATATGTTCATCCAATAACCTTTAAAGATTTAAGTCAATTTCCACATAATCGCAAATGCAAAACAAAACATGTCTGGATTCAGAAAATAGTCAATCATTTAAAAAATGGAAGATCTAAATTAAGTAAGTGAAGCTAATGTGCAATTAGATGTGTGTAACAGCTATCCCTAGTAATCTGAGAATATTTTTTTGCGCCACGTATGTGTTTCCATGGTGTCCTGGAGACTTGGGTCAGTTTGAAAATTTACCGCAAGGGATCATTCTTATGGCTCGAATTATTGGAATCTTTTTTATTTGCAGCAGGGGTGTGAAATGATCTCACCTTTGTTTTCCTGATGGTGATGGAGACCTCAAAACAATATTGCTTCTCATCAAACGTCCTTGCCGGTTTAAATGATGGCATCTTTTTATATCTCCACCTGCACAAATTAATTTGTCAGGAAATTGTTGCCTTAGGATTATTTTTAGGCTATGCCATTTAGAAAATGAAACAGCTTGTTGTTTAATAAATAACACAGTTTTGTTATATTTCTCTACCCTGTATCCTTTTCTACATAAAACCATTAATAATTCAGAATAAAAATGTTATGCATTTTGACACTTTTATTTGTGGGGCTTTGACTTTGTAGGTAATTTCTGATACTAAACTGCTTCATAATTAATATTCCCTCATCCAATAGCCTGTTAGGTTTTATTTTCTCAATTTCGTTGAGTTTAGTTTCGAGGTGCAGCACGGAAACGGGTCCTTTAACCCACTGAGTCCATGCTGACCAGCAATCACCCCACACACTAGCACTATCCTACACACTAGGGACAATTTAATATTTTTTGCCGAAGCCAATTAACCTACGTCTTTGGAGTGTGGGAGAAATCTGGAGAACACGGGGGAATCCACGCGGTCTCGGGAAGAATATACAAACTCTGTACCGTAGTCAAGATTTAACCCAGGTCACTGTCTGCCTCCTAGTGACCAACACTCAGGAATCTGACAAATCTAATAATTTTTTTTTCACCTGTTAGTTTAGAAGAGCATGAAGCTAGGAGCAGCACAAAGCACCTACACACCATGTGATGTTTTAATATATTGTTTTAATTGATTTATTCATTTCCAAACAGTGCTGGAATGGCCCAGAGATACAAGAGATAGCAGATGCTAGAATATGAGTCTCGACTGAAAAGTCAAACATCCCTTTACTTCCATGGATGCTGCTTAGCCCACTGTGTTCTACCAGCAAAAAAAGAGATACAAAATGCTGAAGTAACTCTGTGGTTGGGCAACATCTCTGCAGAACATAGATAAGTAACATTTAGGGTCAGGAGGATAGACACAAAGTACTGTGAGTAACTCATCGGGTCAGGCAGCATCTTTGGAGAAAACAGATGGGTGATGTTTCGAGTCAAGACCTTTCTTCAGACTGCTGGACCACAAACCGCTACAAAACGCTGGAAGAATTTAAGTTTGAAGAGGGATCACGACCTGAAACGTCACCCATCCATTTTTCTCCAGAGATGCTGCCTGACCTGCTGAGATACTCCAGCACATTGTGTCTGGCTTCGGTGTAACTAATTTCTGCAATTCCTTTCTACACGTTTAGGGTCAGGCCACTTATTCAGGCTTAAATTCTTCCAACGGGTTGTTATTTGCTGCAGAAATTTGCTGCAGAAATTTGCTGCAGAAATGGTGCATTTGCCCCAATGAGTCTGCTTTGCTATTGAGTAAATATCATTATTAATCTTATGCCTCAACATCTACATTGATATCATTTGAGCATAGAACATAAAATAGTACAGTGCTGGAACAGGCCTTTTAGCCCACAAAGTCTGTGCTGTCCATAATGCCAATCGAAACTAATCCCAAATGGACACAAAGTGCTGGAGTAACACAGCAGGTTAGGCAGCATCTCTGGAGAACATGGATAAATGTTTCAGATCAAGACTCTTCTTCAGACTGTCATCTCAACACAAAAAAAGGCACCTATCCATGTTCTCCAGAAATGCTGCATGACCTACTGAGTTCTTTTGTGTATTAATCAGCATCTGCAGTTCTTTTTTTTCTACATAAACTAATTGCCCCTTGCCCCTTCATATGGCTGTGTAAATTCGTCTTAAGCATTGCTATCATATCTACTTCCACAACTTACTCTGACAGTGCATTTCCGGCACCTTCCACATCACTGGGGCAAGGGAGGAAACTGAAGCACCCAGAGGAGACCCACGTGGTCACAGGGAGAAAGTGCAAACTACACTAGCTGTCAGTGCTGGCATATATCTACATGTCTCTGCATTGGTCTATAAGCCAGAAATGTATGACATAGATAAATAAGTGCTGGCAATGGAACCACAGCTGATAAGCTGCAAACAAAAAGGTAGGCAACATTTGTATAGAAATAGATTAAAGTTAAGAGTATAGATAAGCATACATATCACTAGAGATAAAGGCAGGGAGGTGAATGGGCAGATGGATAGATAATTGGAAGATTGGAAGTATATTATATTCATCATTCATATCTGTGATGTAGAATCTCTGTTTTAAATGCTCCTTCTGTGAAACAAGAATCACAAGTGGTTTTCTTTCAATGTTTTTTCAACATCAATGGCTCAATGGTGTTTTAATGTCACATATGCAAACGCACAGTGAAATTATTTCCTTACATACAGGGCGGCACAGTGGAGCAGAGAAGGTGTTGCTGCATTACAGCGCCAGAGACGCAGGTTTGATCCTGACTACGGGTGCTGTCTGTATGGTGTTTGTACATTCTCCCTATGACCACGTGGGTTTTCTCCGGGTGTTCCGGTTTCCGCCCCCACTCGAAAGACTACCAGGTTGACTTTGGTACAATTGTAAATTGTCCCTAGTGTGTAGAATAGTGCTAGTGTATGGGGTGATCACTTGTTGGCGCAAAGTCGGTGGGCCAAAGGACCTGCTACCGCACTGTACGTCTAAAATCTGAAGGTCAGTAAAGTAATGTCATACCTAAGCACAACCTCCGATTAGCAAAGTGAAAATAAATAGTCCACTGAGACCGCATGTGAGAGGCAGCAGGTTTGCTGCCATTTTCAACATCCAGACTGCGCAGCTCTTACAAGCAGTGCCCAATCTAAGCAAATCCCAGGCTGTGGCAGGGCCTCCAGCCATCACCTTATAAATAAATATAAATATAAATGTCTTTATATTTCTGAGTAAGATGGCCAAAAATCACAACCGTATGTGGTAGTGTTTTTTCTAAAATTAATATAAAGTGCAAACAGGAGTGGTCAAGATTAGACTTTTAATTATATAGAAGGCAAGGCAACTTTAATTAGGCAAGGCAACTTTACTTAGGCAAGGCCACTTTAACATTTCCAAACCAAAGGCAACACAGCTTTAGCATTTCCAATCCAAAGGCAACACAGCTTTAGCATTTCCAAACTATATTTTCAAGCCACATTAAGGGCACTGACAGGTCAGTAAAACCACTCACAGTTTAGTAGACACGTGTTCAGTGTTATTCAGAGCTCAGACTGAGAGACGTGACCCTCTCGCTTCCCCCATTTTGCAGAGACTGACTGAAGCACTCAACATTTCTGGGTTTTATAGTCCCTCCTGAAGGGGGGTGGCTTTCAGGATACATTTTTTTAAACACTAATAACTCTTTTATGTTACATCGATGGGAAAAATCCTCTTGTCCTGCACAGCAGAGAGGGACTCTGAGTAAGATGGCCAAATATCACAGCCGTAAGTGGCAGCATTTTTTCCAAAATCAATATACAGACAACAGGAAGTGGTCAAGATCAGACTTTTCGGAATATAGATTTTAAGTTCTCAAACATTCATAAATGGAATTATGATTAATATTCTCATCTTCTGGATGACTGGTCCAATATAATAACTGCTATCCAGTCTGAAAAAGGGTCCCAACCTGAATCGTCACCAATCCATGTTCTCCAGTGATGCTGCCTGACCCTGACCCAGAGTTACGCCAGTATTTTGTGTCCTTTTTTTGAAAGCCAGCATTTGCATTTCCATGTTTCTACACAATAACTATTGTTCTGCCATATCACAGCCTAGCCATGTAGTCATTATAGATATGAATGAACTGTCCTTATTAATGGACATTCTATCAAACAGATAGGTCTGAAGAAGGGTGTCAACATGAAACGGCACCTTTTCCTTTTGTCCAGAGATGCTGCCTGACCCACTGAGTTACTCCAGCATTTTGCGACTTTCCATCAAATAGACAGTGAAGAATATCATGGAGCAGATTTCAGAAAGTGAAGTCATTACTTGTAGGGAGATGTACCAGAGTATGACACAGTGAAAAAACAGCTGGCCAGCTAGCACAGAAACCTGCAGCGTAGGATTCCCTTGCCTTCAGGATAGGAAAGATTTAGAAAGATATGGGCCAAACGTAGGCAAATGGGACTGACTTAGATGGGGCTTCTTGTGTTGAGTTGGGCTGGAGGTCCTGTTTCCAATCTGTATGACTCTATGACTCTGTGACTTGACATTCTCGCTCACAGAGAGAGCGAGACAGCTATACGTATCTGCACTGTACAGTTGCAGTTTGGTACGGATGAATTCAGTAGAGGTACAGTCAACAAGATTAGTCTTTCCATGAAGCACGCACACTGTTACCTCTGCATCTTTAGTTGAAAAATTACATTATTGTAACATTTTGCTGCCCTACTCCACATTGTATCATATTTATATTGAACATTGTTGGTGTGACATGACAACATGGATTTGCTGGTGGGAAGAGACTACTGAATAATTAAACTCATGCAAACCCAATGCAGGGGAATAAAATGAGAAGCATTATAACTTAAATCATCTGATTTAAACATAATATAGATGCAACTGAACAAAACATACACTCCTAAATTTGTCATTTATTTTATATTTATCCCTGAAATCCATTTGAAAGCATATTGGGTATTGGTCTGTACATGAACCGAGATACACAGTGAAAAGCTTTGTTTGTGTGCTATCCAGTCAAATTATACTGTAATCCTGTCAAATCTTATTAAAGGGAATTTGTAGTTCCTCAGTTTCTCCTCCCCAATTCCCAAAGGCTCTGGCTTCGCCGTTGCATTAGCACCTTACCCATTAAACTGTGTGAGTACTCCAACTAGAATCTGATTACAACAAGCAGTGAAGCTAAATCTGTCTCTCTCATCTTCGTCATTAATATGATGCATGTGTTGATGAATCATATTCGGGGCAGGAGCATTGGCTCTGTAGTACTCACTAAATCCTTTCAATCCTTCATAAATTCTAGGAGCAGAATGAGGCCATTTGGCCCATCAAGTCTATTCCGCCATTCAGTCATGGCTGATCTATCCCTCTCAACCCCATTCTCCTGCCTTCTCCCCATAACGCCTGACACCATTACTAATCAAGAATCCGTCAAACTCCACCAATGATTTGGCCTCCACAGCCATCCGTGGAAATGAATTCCACAGAATCACCACCTTCTAACTAAATAAATTCCTTCTTTCTAAAGGTACATCCTTTTATACTGAACCTATGGCCTCTGGTCCTAGACTCTTCCACTAGTGAAAATATCTTCTCCACATTCACTCTATCCAGGCCTTTTACTATTCGGTAAGTTTCAATGAGGGACCCCTTCATCCTTCTAAACTCCAGTGAGTACTGGCCCAGTGCCGTCAAATGCTCATCATATATTAATCCAAACATTCCTGGGATAATTCTTGTAACTTCCTCTGGACCCTCTCCAACACCAGCACATCCTTCCTTCCTCAGATATGGGACCATAAACTGCTTAAAATATTCCAAATAAGTCATTCTTATTACCTGTACTCAGCTAACTCAACATTCAACAAGAACATCCAAACCTCGACTTTCTGGAGTACATGGCTTTGTTCCAAAATTCACCTCTCCAGAAATAAATGTATATATCCAATTAGAATTCTGTGCAGCCCTTCCAGTTTGCCCTTACCCGCACTGAGACTTATCTAATCGATCCATATCTATGGGCGGCACAGTGGCGCAGCGGTAGAATTGCTGCCTTTACAGCACCAGAGACGGGTTCAATCCTGACTATGGGTGCTGTCTGTACGGAGTTTGTACCTTTTCCCCGTTTCATACAGAAAGCATGGAGACATTCCCTTCGGCCCAACTTGCCCAGGCAGACTATCTCCACTAGTCCCACCTGTCTGCATTTAGCCCATATCCTTCTAAACCTTTCCTTTCCATGTCCAAGTGTCATTTAAATGCCGTGATAGTACTTGCCTCAACTACTTCCTCTGGCAGCTGGTTCCATAAACCCACCACCCTTTGTGTGAAAAAGTTACCCATCAGGTTCCTATTACATTTCCCCCCCTCACCTTCAACCAATGTCCTCTGGTTCTGGATTCCTATACTCTGGGCAAGAGATCCTGTGCATTTACCTGATCTATTCCTCTCATGATTTTGCACACCTCTAAAAGATCAATTCTCATCCTCCTGCGCTCCAAGGAAAAGAGTCTTATAGCTTGCTCGACCTCTCCCGGTTCAGACCCTCGAGTCCTGGCAATCTCCTCTCTCACCTGAAAGGGGAGATCTGATTGCTACATACAGCATTTAGTTTTTGTTATTGAATCTGTTTGCCCCCCTCCCCCCTCCCCTTACATGGCCACGCTGTATAAAGATGGATTACAGCAACTCATCGCGTGGTGTATTCCCTGCATTACGCCCGCTCTGCCTGCGCTAGCGCTCAATCGCAGTTGAAGTTAGGGGTGGACTCGCAGCGTGTGCAGTAGAGAGAGAGGGAGAGAGAGAGAGACAGACACTCTGCCTGCACCCAACCCGCCCTGCCCTCCACACCATCCCTGCTGTGTCCCGGGCAACCTCTCTCCTCTCTGCTCATGGCTAGCGAAGGGTTGGACAAGAGCGAGGAGACGGACCACATGATTGAGAAAGATGCGGCCAAAGATCGGGGCAGCGGGCTGGGAGACACCAAAGAGATCCGAGCCGTCTTCCTCTCCGGCTTCGGGGGGCTGAACAAGCTCAGGGTGGCCAGGAAGGCGATGCCCGAACCACTGGAGGGAGAGCTGAAGATCCGAGTCAAGGCCTGGTTAAGTAGCCGGTTCAGTCTAACCCGCAGTCGCTGCGCTCCGTCCTGTGTGCGTGTGTCTGGTGTGTGTGTGTCTGGTGCGCTTATAGTATGTGCCCTGAACCGTTAGCATCTTTACATTGACACGGAGCATCACGGAGTACATTGATTGCCACAGTGCACTTGTAGATAGCGAGCACTCTATACATTGACCATCACTACATAGTGACTGTATGACTGTACTTGTACACTGAGGCATCTTATACATTGACATTCGGTCTGCACATTCACGCAGAGAACATCCAACCGTTGATTGTGTGTCTAAGATTATATTTAGGAACATCCTATATATTTACCACTAGTGTGTTCTTGCAGACAACATGTTCCCTGTACATTTACCAACTATCCATACTGACAGGCAACATCTTTCATATATACCATCTTATGCATTCTGTATCTCCAAATTGGACGCTTGTAGTTCATGTGGATTTATGTTTCACCAATCCTATACACTTGCAATATTTTTAACTTTTTATATATTTGCTGTTGATAAACGCTGTACTTGTTTATATTCAGACATGTATCCATATCCAGTGTACTTGTATCCATTCATTGTCAATATATATCGCATCTGCTTACAGACATCTAGAATGTGATATGTTTTGTATGTATCCTGCTACATGTACATTTACTTAACTGCTAACTTATGTACCTTATATATGTGCAATTGCTATACTGACCCTGTTAAGTGAAGTAGTACACTGTATACATAATGACTCTGTATATAAGAACAAAACATATACGTACTTATCTTAAATTACCGTTAAAACACAAGGCACATCCTATAACACCAGGATAAGCAAGAAAACCAAGCCCGATGCTAAGTGGTATCTAAACTGTTGTCGTCGTAATTATACTTTTAATTGTAAAATGTGATGGGCTGCAGAATGCTCATTTATATAAGCATAAATTACCAAGCTTAAACCCCTGTTAATATTAATGACTCATTTGCTTTAATTGTATATCAGTCATTATGCTTTATCAATTCTCCTGCAGCATTTCTCTCCCCCCCCCCCCCCCCCCCCCCCCCCCCCCCCCCCCCCCCCCCCGTGTTTATTTTCTGTAAACTGCGCCCTTGTTAACTAATAGAGTGATCATTTCAGATCCCAAATCAATGCACTGTCCTGTATTAAACCCTGCCGAAGATTCATTTGCAACCCCTCTGGTCCGGATAAATTACCAAGGAATTATCGTTGGCCCTGAGGGAAGCTTGTTTCCTTATCAGGGTTCGGAGGAAGGAAATTAGACAGGAAATTGTTTGTGTTGATACACTTGGTGGCGTTACAGGGTTAAATTGTTTTAAGAAATGTTTCTGACAGGCAAGATTTGAGCTTTTATTTTAAACGTTGCCAGTTAATTTAATTGAAATCTGCCCGCAGTTGGGTTTTTTTTAAGCTTAGGCTTTTTTAAGCTTTAAGCTGCTGAAATTGTTTCAGAATCAATAATGGAATAAAGGGGGAGGAGAGTAATGGAATCACATAGCGTACAAACAGGCCCTTTGGCCTAACTTGCCCATAGTCCCTGCCTAAACTACCTCCTCTGGCAGCTCATTCCATACACCCACCACCCATTGTGTGAAAAAGTTACTCTCAGATTCCTATTAAATCTTTCCCACCTCAACTTAAACCTATGTCCTCTGGTTCTCAATTTCTCCTCGTCTGGGGAAGAGACTCTGTGCATCTATGCAATCTATTCCTCTCATGATTTTGTACACATCTATAAGATCACCCCTCATCCTCCTGCCCTCCAAGGAATATAGTCCTAGCCTGCTCAACCTCTCCCTATAGCTCAGAGGAGAGAACAGTGCATGGGTTTGCATGTTAAGAGAAACACAAGTTGAAGTGACAGGTGCCTATGCTATATTGCTCCCAGTGTGAAAGCAGGCTATGGTCCGGGGGGGTTTAAAGGAAAAAATGTGTGTGGCTTGCAGAGTGTATGTGCTGCATGGGCACATGTGTATCTGTGTCTGTATGGGTCTAGTTATTTGTTGTATGTATGTGTAAATGTGTTCCCTTTATACTCCAGACAGGGATTGGCGCAGCGGTAGAGTTGCTGCCTTACAGCTCCAGAGACCCGGGTTCGATCCTCACTATGGGTGCTGTCTGTATGGAGTTTGTATGTTTTTCCTGTGACCAAAGATAGACACAAAAAGCTGGAGTAACTCTGCGGGATAGGTAGCATCTCTGGAGAGAAGGAATGCGTGACGTTTCGGGTCGAAACCCTTCGTCAGATTTCAGGTTTCCTGTGACCACTTGCATTTCCCACGGGTGTTCCAGTTTCCTCCTACACTCCAAAGAAGTACAGATTTGTAGGTTAATTTAACTTTGGTGTAAATTGTTCCTAGTGTGTAGGCTCGTGCTTGATATGGGGAACACTGGTCAGCAAGGACTTGGTGGGCTGAAGAGTCTATTTCTGCACTGTATCTCTAAACTAAACTAAACTAAAAATCAAGGTGACAGTGTGGTGCCTTACTGAGGGAGAGCTACACTGTCCGAGGGGCCTTCAATGAAACAATACATTAAATTCAGACCTTTAGACTTTAGAGATACAGTAACTGCTGACCAGCGATTACACCGTGCTATACTAGTACTGTACTACCACACACAAGGGACACTTTTTTACCAAAACCAATTAGTCTACAAACCTGTATATCTTTGGAGTGTGGTAGGAAATCAGAGCACGTAGAGAAAACCCACACAGTCACAGGGGGAAATGTACAAACTCCGTACAGACAGTACCCATTGTCAGCCTTGCACCTTGAACTCTGGCATTGTAACGCAGCAACCGAGCCTGCTATTCTAATGGGATACAAAAGATTCCACAGCATTATTTTGCAAATGAGGATTCTGTAAAATCTCCTTTATCCTGATCAGTATTTATCTTCCAATGGTGTTTCTGCTATTGAATGTATGATTCAACTGGGGCCTTTACTGCTTATCTAGCTGAAATAAAGATGCATAGTCATTCTTTGGAGTGAGTGAAATCCTCCCAGTGTCTTGGCCAATATTTATTCTCCGACCGAAACCAAGTCATACAATTTGATGTTTTGCTGCATGTGGGTGCTTGCTATGCATGGACAGATTGTCCAGTCTCCCACAACTGTAAACACACTCCCGAAGTATTTAATTTGACGGTGAAGGTTGTGAGGTGTGAGATAATGGCACAGGTCACAGATATGCAACACAAAGCCATAAGCACAATCTGCTCTTTCAGATGCCACTAGTCCACCAGTTTAAAAAAAAAAAAGAAATAAAGTAATAGATCGTAATTGAAAGATACATCTTGGAAACAGGCCCTTTGGCCCACCTAGTCCACACTGACCATCGATTATCCATTCACACTAGTGCTATGTCATCCTACTTTTTCATCCACTCCCTACACACTAGAAGGCAATTTACAACTTACATTAATCTACAAACCCGCATGTCTTTGGGATGTTGGAGGAAACTGGCGCATGCGGTGGAAACCCATGAGATTATGGGGAGAAAGTGCACACTACACCCATAAAGTACCTGAGGTCTGGATCGAACCCAGGACTCTGGCACTGTGAGCCAGCTGTGCTGTGGTCGTTAAGGGCAAAATATTGGTGCTGGAAATCTGAAACATTTAACAGAAAACTGCAGGTACCAGTGAAAGCTAGACAGTATCTGCAAGACTTTGGACAGTGAGTTGCTACTAAAACGCATGCCCAAAAGCCTATGCAAGTTGGTAATGTATGTACTAAGGCCTCAAAGGAACATAGTGCACTGAGAGGAGAGGAAATTTCGGGAGAATCTCCAGAGCTTGGGGCACTGAATCAGTTTAGTTGATTGCCACATGTACTGAGGTACAGTGAAAAACCTATTCATATGTGCTAACCCATGAGGTTGCAGGGAGAACGTGCAAACTCCACCCATGCTGCATCCGAGGATCAAACCCAGGTCTCTGGCACTGTGTTGGCTGCCAGTGGTGAAATATTTAAGACTGGGAACAACCAGAGATCTAGATTGGAGTAGTGCTGAAATCTTGGAAGCTTACATTGGAGGAGGTTACTGAGATGGAGCAGGAAGATGATTAAGAGTGGAGAACTTTTAACTTGACAAGTCCATAGATTTGGAGGTCAGCGAACTAAGAAGCAATAAGTGAACTGGATTAATCGAAGGTAAGGGCAACCAAGTGTTGGAAGACCTCAAGAATAATGTAAATTAAATGAGGAATGACTGGTGAAGTGGACTTTGTAACCACAAAAGTGATGAGCGTTTCAAGGCACTGGGCCTGCACTCGCTGGAGTTTTGACAGATGAGGGGGAATCTTATTGAATAGTGAAAGGGCTGGGTAGAGTGATTGTGGAGAGAATGTTTCCACTAGTGGCAGAGCCGAGGACCAGAAGACATAGCCTCAGAATAAAAGGACATACCTTCAGAAAGAAGGGGAGGAATTTCTTTAGTTAGAGGGTGGTGAATCTATGGAATTCTTTACCGCAGACGGCTCTGGATGGCAAGCCAGTGGATATTTATAAGTAAGTAAGTAAGTTTTATTTATATAGCACGTTTTAAGTCAACTCGCATTGACACCAAAGTGCTTTACATAAAATAGATAATAAGTTTCCATACGAACCATAGAAAAAGGTTAAAAATAACGCAGAGGTTGACAGATTCTTGATTAGTATTGGGTGTCAGGGGTTATGGGGAGAAGGCAGGAGAATGGGGTTGAGAGGGAAAGATAGATCAGCCATGGTTGAATGGCCGAGTAGACTTGAGGGGCCGAATGACATTATGAACTTATGAACCACCAAGTCAAGAGATGAAAAGGTATGGATGAGGGTCTCGGTAACATTGGGACTTAGTTTCACTAAACTATACCTGTTAATCGGGGGATTTTTGGATTGGTAATTGGGTAAAAGATGAGAGCCATGGAATGTTCCAACATTTAATAAATGTGAGGTTATCCATTTTGGTGGCAAAAACAGGAAAGCAGACTATTATCTAAATGGTGACCGACTAGGAAAAGGGGAGATGCAGCGAGACCTGGGTGTCATGGTACACCAGTCATTGAAAGTGGGCATGCAGGTGCAGCAGGCAGTGAAGAAAGCGAATGGTATGTTAGCTTTCATAGCAAAAGGATTTGAGTATAGGAGCAGGGAGGTTCTACTGCAGTTGTACAGGGTCTTGGTGAGACCACACCTGGAGTATTGCGTACAGTTTTGGTCTCCAAATCTGAGGAAGGACATTATTGCCATAGAGGGAGTACAGAGAAGGTTCACCAGACTGATTCCTGGGATGTCAGGACTGTCTTATGAAGAAAGACTGGATAGACTTGGTTTATACTCTCTAGAATTTAGGAGATTGAGAGGGGATCTTATAGAAACTTACAAAATTCTTAAGGGGTTGGACAGGCTAGATGCAGGAAGATTGCTCCCGATGTTGGGGAAGTCCAGGACAAGGGGTCACAGCTTAAGGATAAGGGGGAAATCCTTTAAAACCGAGATGAGAAGAACTTTTTTCACCCAGAGAGTGGTGAATCTCTGGAACTCTCTGCCACAGAGGGTAGTCGAGGCCAGTTCATTGGCTATATTTAAGAGGGAGTTAGATGTGGCCCTTGTGGCTAAGGGGATCAGAGGGTATGGAGAGAAGGCAGGTACGGGATACTGAGTTGGATGATCAGCCATGATCATATTGAATGGCGGTGCAGGCTCGAAGTGCCGAATGGCCTACTCCTGCACCTAATTTCTATGTTTCTATGTTTCTATGTTAACATGTCCTTTGACCCATTAATTCTGGCTAATGTTTTGTTCTCGCCCAATTCCCCAGTTCCCCACCCTTTATTTAACATTCACCTCCTGTACAAAACCATCTAATTCATTCCAAATGTAATTTATTGCTGCCCCTTTAGAAGCAGATTGCAGCAGGGAATTGCACATTTTAACCATTCACCATGCAGTTTTCAATCTCCCTTTAATTCTTTTTGTAATTATCCTAAATCTGTGTCATCTGTGAAACATTTTCCTGAGCCAGTCAAATCAATTTAGTGCTCTTTACCCAGTCCTAACCTTGCATACGTCTGGACATCTCTATTGAGTTTTTGCTCGCCGTTCTTAACACTGAAGTGCAAAATAATCTTTATTTCTAACAGAAACACGGTGGCACATTTATTAAATCAAAGGTGTACCTTTTTTTTTAATACACCTTGCTGCAATGAATTAGCCCAAGGGCAAGGAAGGAGAAGACCATCACTGATCTTGGGATGGATTTAATCATTTGCCACACTGTTTTGTTTTCCCAATTTTCTGATATTTTTTCTTTCTCTTTAAAGCAAAAAACACTATTAGATTTAAAATCGCACTGTAATCAGTTTGACAAATGGTTGTTTGAAGATAACAAGTAATGGACTCCTCTGTTAGCTTCTGAGTTAATGCAAGGTTTTAGCCAGTCACAGCTGTAATAATGAGGCTGCACTATTCATGTCTCAAACGTGTGTTAGACTGGCTGCAGTTATAGTACTGTAAAATCTTCAATAGCAGAATGGGAACAAGAGTCCATTCAGCCCTTTGAGGCTATTCAAGCATTCAGTTAGAACATAACAGTTGTATCTCCATTTTAACAGCCTTGGTGGATAAGGCATTATTTTGTTTGTAGTTTTAGCGATACAGTGTGGGAAACAGGCCCTTCGGTCCACCAAGACCACGCCGACCAGCGATCTCCCGTTCACTGATTCTATCCTACACCCTCGGGACAATTTACAGAAGCCAATTAAACTACAAAACTGCACATCTTTGGAATGTGGGAGGAAACTGGAGCACCCGTAGAAAACCCACATGGTCACAGGGAGGATGTGCAAGCTCCATACAGACAGCACCTGTAGTTAGGATCGAACCTGGGTCTCAGGCGCTGTAAGGCAGCAACTCTACCACTGCACCATCCTGAGATTTATCTGCAGAGGGAAATAGACAGTTGACAATGAAGGATCTCGATCCAAAAGGTCAACTGTCCATTTCCCTCTGCAGACGCTGCATGACTGGATGAGTTTGTTCAAAATCTCTCTTTTTGCTCTAGATTCCAGCACCAGCAGTTTCTTGTGCATTTAACTGTAGCATAAAGTTTCCACATTTCACTACTGATTGAATGTTAAAGTTTAGGCTTATTATTGTCACATGTACCGAAACACAGTGAAAAGTTTTGTTTGACATGCTAACCGATCAGATCTAATAATATTATACATAATATTATACATTAAAATAATCACTTCAAACTCAAGTATGATGGATATAGTGAATGGGGGAAATACAGAAGGCGGAATATAGTTTGCAGCATTGTAGTGTGTTAGTTCCATAGACAAACTCCAATGTCTGTAATGGGGTAGAGGTGAATTGGACAGCACCATTGCTTATGGAAGGACCATTCAGAAGCCTGATAACAGGGGGAAAGAAGCTGTTCCTGAGTCTGGTGGTGCATAGTTTCAAGCTTCTATGCCTTTTGATAGATGGGAGCGGAGAGAGGAAGGGATGATCAGGGTGGGGCAAGTCTTTGGTTATTTTGGGTGCTTTCCCGAGGCAGCGTGAAGTGTAGATGGAGCCAATGGTGGGGATGTGGTTTGTGTGATGGACTGGGTTACATCTACAACCCTCTGCAATTTCTTGCTGTCTTGGGCAGAGCTGTTCTCAAACCAAGCTGTGATGCTTTCTATGATGCATTTGTTATTTTGCCTGTTGTAATTTTGGAATGTATTTAATAATCCCAGTGTAGCAGGAGAAGGATCGGGACAGTTATCTCCTCCGGGTTTGCCCTGTCATTCAACCATAGCTCTTGTAAAGCCAAGCACTATTCTGTATTTGTCAGCACAGTTAACCAGCAAAAATTCACCTGGAAACAAACAAACTACTTTAAGAGCTCAGTTAGTTGAGCAACCAGCGCCAAGTAGAGGCCAAGGGATGGTCAATGTTTCAAGTCGAGACCCTGCAGCAGGGCTGTGTATGTGGAGGGTAATGGTTAATGGCCGGGGTGGCGGGACTGTCATATGCTGAGAGAATGGAGCGGCTGGGCTTGTATGATCTGGAATTTAGAAGGATGAGAGGGAATCTTATTGAAACATATAAGATTATTAAGGGTTTGGACACGCTAGAGGCAGGAAACATGTTCCCGATGTTGGGAAGGGGCCACAGTTTAAGAATAAGGGGTAAGCCATTTAGAACTGAGATGAAGAAAAACTTTTTCACCCAGATGGTTGTGAATCTGTGGAATTTTCTGCCTCAGAAGGCAGTGGAGGCCAATTCTCTGGATGCTTTCAAGAGAGTTGGATAAAACTCTTAAAGATAGAGGAGTTAAGGGATATGGGGAGAAGGCAGGAACTGATCGTGGATGATCAGCCATGATCACAGTGAATGGCGGTGTTGGCTCGAAAGGCTGAATGACCTACTCCTGCACCTCTTGTCTATTGTCTTATATGAAGAGGTGAGAGGGAGGATTCAATAAGGAGTTATTAGGTGATAGATGGAACTAGGAGTAGTATAGAGGATAAGAGTCAGATTAGAGATACTGCACAGAATCAGGCCCTTCGACCCACTAATTTGGTGCCAACCATCTATTACCTTAAACTCAAAATCCTCTAACTTATCCTGTCGGCCACAGCTGGATCATGCTTCCTGTTCCTAAACCAAACCTATTTCCATTTAGGAACCTATTTAGATCTATTCCCATTTGTGCTTGCCTTCCATCACCTCTGCAACCCTCCCCTATCTCAACATGTTGACTTGAGTGAAGCATATTGTGTCAATGTAAGTTTACTCCCATCACGGATGTCTGTAGAAAGGAAATGCTGGTTTATACCGAAGATAGACACAAAGTGCTGGAGCAACTTAACAGGTCAGACAGCATCTCTGGAGAAATCTCTGGGTGACGTTTTGGGTCGGAACCATTCTTCAGACTAAAAGTAGAGGGGAGGGAACCAGAGGTAGGAAAAGACCAGAACAGAGCAGGGCCGGCCACAGATGACCAGATATATGGTCTTCCAAAATTTTCCGTGAACAAGGGACCTACACAGTAAACGTCAGCCAACCTTTTTACCAGCCCATTGGCCCTAATATATATATTACTATATACCATACTTCCACAGTTCAATTCTTTCATTAGGACCAGGTAAAACTCCAGGTGTTAACATTCTATTTTTAATAATTTAAATCTTTTTAACAAGAATTAAGCAAGATTGATTCAATGGGAAAATGAGCACGTTGAGAATCAAGAAGCAATAACCATTAATGATTCACATAACCTTTCAAATTAGATTCTTTACATTGCTATCCTTCCAACATTTTAATTTTACATCAACTATCACCTAATCTATTTACAATGAGGAATTGCAACCAGTTTTGGAGGGTCTAATATTGTAAACCGTTGTCCTTTTGGTAATAATGCCAATTAGCAACATAGACTTAGAGATCGTTTCGCTAAACACTTATGCTCGGTCCACCTTGGTCCACGCCAAACACTTTAACTCCCCTTCCCATTCCGATTCCTAACATTTCTGTCCAGGGTCTCCTCACTGTCAGAGTGAGGCCACATGCAAATTGGAGGAATAGCACCTAGGGCGGCTTACAACCCAGTGGTATGAACATTGATTTTTCTATTTTCAGGTAACTCTTGCATTCCCTCCCCCCACCCCTCCCCCCCCCACCTCTCTTCCCCACTCTAGTTGTTTTACTAGTTCCACTGTTCTCATCCTTGTGAGCAGAATTTCACATTATATATACTTAGGGTGGTGCAGTGGTACAGCTAAAGAGCTGTTGTCTCTCAGTACCAGTAACCTGGGTTCAATCCTATACCTCCAGTGGTGGAAGTCCGCAGGAACTGGAGGACAGAGATGTGTGGTGCATCCGTCACCGTTCCTGTTGGAAACCAGCACCACTGCATCGCTAATGTTTTCAACTATGATGAATGAATGAACTAGATAGACGCGTGGTTGATGATCATAGCACAGGAACTGGCTCTTTGGTCCACAATGTGCTGAACATGATGCTAAATTAAACTACTATCATCTGTCCACACATGATCCATATCCCTCCATACCCTGCATATTCATATTCACTTTTAAAAGCCTCTCAAACACCATTAAAAGTTTAGTTAGGAAATACAATGTGGAAACACACCCATTGGCTGGCCCACAAATTCTGTGCTGACCAACGGTCACCCCTACACTAGTTCAATCCTATTCAATAGGGATAATATGCATAAGCCAATTAACCTACAAACTTGTACTTTAGACTTTATAGATACAGAATGGAAACAGGCCCTTCGGCTCACCGAGTCCATGCCGATGAGCAACCACCTCATACATTTGCACTATCCTACACACACATGGGACAATTATTTACAGACGCCAATTAACCTACAAATCTCTACATCCTTGGAACGTGGGAGGAAACCATAGTAAGTCGGTCACAGTGAGAACGCGCAAACTCCGTACAGACAGCATCCGTAGTCAGGATGCAACCCGGGTCTCTGGCTCTGTAAGGCAGCAACTCTACTGCTGTGCCACCACTGAGTTACTCCAGCACTTTGTGTTTATCTTCGATTAAAAAACAGCATCTGCAGTTCCTTCCTGCACATCAAACAGACAGCAACTCACATTTATTTCCTTCAGTACTGTTCATGCACTTTATTATTTATGAGGTAGTATATTTATACCGCAGTATTACCTCAGAGAGAATAGTGATTATGTCCAACCAAATTATGTGGCAGCGGTTCTATCACAGTGAAATTGTGAGGAGATATTAGAGTCAGCGATATTATTTTGGAGGTTTAATATTCTTGAACCAAATGCCCATGTCTTGTTATGAAGCAAGGGATTGACAGTTCTGTTCAAGCGGGAGGCATTTGCTTCCAGCTAGTTAGCCACTGGCGGCTGTTCATACTGGGGCTCCTGACAATTCCCTGCCAATCTCAAAAGAATGGCTTGTGTTGGTGAAGGTCACACCTCCACCTGACTTTCATTTACCTCGTTGAGCACAGTGGCCCAGCAGGTAGAGCTGCTGTTTCACGACATCAGAGACTCGGGTTTGATCCTGACCGCGGGTGCTGACTGTATGGAGTTTGCACCTTCTTCCTGTGACCGCATGAGTTTTCTACGGGTGCTCCGGTTGCATAGAAACATAGAAAGTAGGTGCAGGAGTAGGCCAGTCGGCCAGTCGGCCCTTCCAGCCAGCACCGCCATTCAATATGATCATGGCTTATCATCCAGGATCAGTACACTATTCCTGCTTTTTCCCCATATCCCTTGATTCCATTAGCCCTAAGAGCTATATCTAACTCTCTCTTGAATACATCCAATGAATTGGCCCCCACTGCATTCTGTGGCAGAGAATTCCACAGATTCACAACTCACTGGGTGAAAACCAGACTCGCACCCTCCAAAGACGTTCAGGTTTGTAGGTTAATTGGTTTCTGTAAAGTGTCCCTAATGTGTAGGATAGAGTGTAGGATAGTGTATTGAAGGTAGAACAGGGGTTATGGGGAGAAGGCAGGAGATTGGGATTAGAAAGGGTAGGTAGATCAGCCATGATTGAATGTCGCAGTAGACGACGGGCCGAATGGCTTAATTCTGCTCTTATCACTTATGGCTTATGACCTTGTAACTATTGTATGGGTGATTGTTGGTTGACATGGACTCGTTAGGCCGAAGGGCCTGTTTCCATGCTGTATCACTAAACTAAGTTCTCCCTGATATCATTCATGAACAATATGTCTCTAATCCTAAGCTTTAGGCACCGTGGTAGTTTTTGTCACCGAAGGAAATTCTTCATCCAACCCGTTGATCATACTTTAAAATAATTTATTCAAGGAAATTGTGCCTATTCTATTAAAGGTTCCTGCATAATTTAAAATGGACAAATTGAGTTCAAATTGATATGTGGATGGGAGTGTTAGGATCATTCTAGTGAATCCGTGGTAGCTTCTCCCCAGAAACAGCATCCTTCCCAAATTGGTTTAGTTCTACACAGTCATAAAGTTTAATTTATTATTGTCATGTGTACCAAGTTGGAGTGAAAAGCTTTTTGTAGCGTACCATCCAGTCAGTGTAAAGAGTATACATGATTCTAATCACAGTATACAGATGCAGGATAAAGGGAACAACATTTAGTGCAAGAAAAAATCCAGTAGAGTCTGATTAAAGACAGTTTGAGGGTCTCTGATGAGGTATATAGGAGGTCAGAACCATTCCCCCCATTGGTGATAGGATGGTTCAGTTGCCTGATAACAGATGGGAAGAAACTGTCCCTGCATCTAGAGGTCTGAAAAATGGTCTCGACCCGAAACGTCACCCATTCCATCTTTCCAGAGATGCTGCCTGTCCCGCGAAGTTACTCCAGCATTTTGTGTCTATCTTCGGTATGTATTTTCACACTTCTGTGCCTATTGCCTAATGGGAGAGGGGAGAAGAGAGAGTGACAGAGATGATATTCGTCCTTGATTATGCTGGTAGCCTTGCCGAGGCAGCATGAAGTGTAGATGGAGTCAATGGAAGGGAGGTTGGTTTGCATGATGGTCTGGGCTAATTCCACAGCTCTCTGCTATTTCTAACGGTCCTAGATGGAGCTGTTCCCAAACCATGCTGTGATGCATCCCGATAAGATGCTCTCTACGGTGCATCTGCAGAAATTGAAGAGAGTTGTTGGGCAACTCTTAAGTTAATTCTGTTTGTATTCAGTCATTTTGAGGTAAAGGCCAATTTTCCTTTCAAATTGTTTTTTTGTATCTACTCATTAGTCTTCAGGGATTTTTCAACTTGATTCTTTTCATTCTCTGTGCATAAACCATCCCAGCCTTCAGACAGCACTCTCATCCAGCTTTCCATTTGAACTCCATCTGTCTTATTTTCACCAATTACCCTTTGTCAATGTCCCTCTGCTACTTCCAATTTCTTTCTGCTTTATTTTCTCTGCCAGTTAACTTGGTATCGTCATCAGATTTGGATCAATCCCTGACTTTTCCTGCATCCAGTTCCTTCACGGCCAAAATTCAGATTTCAAAGGTCGCTGCCACTCTAAATTGCCAATTTCTCTCTTTCCAGTGGCCTGAATTTCATCGACTTGATGGTTCGCCAAGGCAACATAGACAATCCACCAAAGACACCTCTGGTTCCTGGCTTCGAATGCTCTGGCATTGTGGAGGGTTTGGGAGACGGTGCAAAAGGCTTTGAGGTTAGTTTAGTGTGGTGTGGAAACAGGCCCCTCGGCCCACCGAGTCCGTCGACCAGCGATCCCTGTACACTAGCATTATCCTACACACTAGGGACAATTTACTATTTTACTAAAGTCAATTAACCTACCAACCTGTACATCTTTGGAGTGTGGGAGGAAACCGGAGCACCCGGAGCAAACCCCTGTGGTCATAGGGAAATCGTACAAACTCCGTACAGACAGCACCCGTAGTCAGGATAGAACCCAGGTGGAGGCAGCAGCATTACCGCTGCACCACCAGAATCGGCAGTATTTCAGTTAGTCTGTAGGTTACCTTTTGTTAAAGCTTTAAGAAGCTTTCCTAAATTCCCAAATCATCTCCTTTCTCGACAGAAAGATATTTAACCAATATTCATCATTCCGTTTCTTTAATCCTTCCCCCCATTGACTCCACCAAAACCTCCCTCTTTCTCCTTCCACAGCCATCTCCCCATTAGTTTTCTTTAGTTTTACTTTAGCCCATAGATACAGCATGGAAACGGGCCCGTTGACCCACTGAGTCCACACTGACCAGTGATCATCCTGTTCAGTGGTTCTAACCTGTGCACTGGAGCCAATTTACAGAAGCCGATTAACTTACAAACCTCCATGTCTTTGGAATTTGGGAGGAAGCCTGATCACCCAGAGAAAACCTACGCAGTCACAAGAGAATGTACAAACTCCATACCCACAGATCCCATAGTCAAGATCGAACCCGGGTCTCTGGTGCTGTAGGCAGCAACTCTCCGATGCACCACTGTGCTGCCCTTAGACGAGATGGTTTGTCTCACTGACTCTTCACCAGAACCTTCTTTACTCATTTCACTTATCTTTGGCCCTTATGATCCTCCCTTTTGTCCTTCCAGCTTCTGAGCCCCACTCTGCCCCGTCATCTAACGTGTCCTCCACTGTTTCGTCCACTCGGTCCCACCTTCTCCCTTCAGAACACAGAACATAGAACATAGAACAACATGCAAAACATAGAACATAGAACATAGAACAACCAAAATCACCCGTACACTAGTTCCATCCTACACTCTAGGGGCAATTTACAAAACCAATTAACCTACAAACTTGCACATCTTTGGAGTGTGGGAGGAAACCGGAGTACCCGAGGAAAACCCACACAATCACAGGGAGAATGTGCAAGCTCTGTACAGACAGCACCCATAATCAGAATCGAGCCTGGGTCCAAGTCACTGTAAGGCAGTAACTCTACCGCTGCGCCACTGTAGGAATTAAGAGATGTGGCCAGGCTTGTGGTTATAGTTTAGCTTGGTTTATCGTCACGTGTACCGAGGTACAGTGCCAAGCTTTTGTTGCGTGCTATATTGGAGGGTAATACAGGGTCTTGTGTCACTGCCATCTCTGCTGATTGTTGATTCTTTTCCCGGTTTCAGATCGGAGACCGGGTGATGGCTTTCGTGAATTACAGCGCCTGGGGAGAGGTGGTCTGCACTCCGGTGGAGTTTGTCTACCCGATGCCGGACGACATGGGGTTTGCGGAAGCTGCAGCTTTCCCCATGAACTTTGTAACCGCCTACATGATGCTGTTCGAGGTGGCGAATCTTCGGCAAGGAATGTCCGTGCTGGTGCACTCTGCTGGTGGAGGAGTGGTAATAATCTTCCGGCATTGCCATTTTGTTTGTGTCTTGTGCAAGACCCTTAACAGTGTCTATGTGCAGAGAGATCTTGGGCTCCAAGCCCATGGCTCCTTGAAAGTGTCAACACGTGCAGAGAGAGAGGCAAAGAAGCCAGATGGAGTTTAATCCGAGCAAGTATGAGGTATTGTACTTTGGAAAGTCAAATGGAAGGAGAAAATAATGGCATCTCCCTTCACAGCATTGATGTACAGGAGGATCTTGGACCCTAGGTCCATGGCTCACTGAAAGTGCCAGCACAAGTAGATAGAGTGGCAAAGACATCAGATGCAGTTTATTCTGAGCAAGTGTGCGGTGATGTACTTCGGGAAGTCAAAGGTAATGGAAGATATACAATTAATGGCATCCCTCTTAACAGCATTGATATACAAGGGGATCTTGGGCTCCAAGTCCATGGCTCCCTGAATGTGTCAGCACATGTAGAGTGGTAAAGAAGGCAGATGGAATTTAATCCAAGCAAGTGTGAGGTGATATACTTTTCAATTCAATTCAATTCAATTCAACTTTAATGTCATTGCACAAACACTGAGTATCGGTACAACGAAATGCAGTTTTGCGTCAGTCCGTAGTAGTGCAATATAGAAATAAAAAAATAAAAAAAAGAGGATACAGAACAATAGAAAATGCAGAATAATTAAACAATGGGGACGGAGGGACCGGAGGAATCTATCGGCGGGACTCCGAGTTCAGCAATGCGACGGTATGATTGTAGAAGCTGTTCCTCATCCTACTGGTACGAGACCTGAGGCTCCTGTACCGCCTCCCTGATGGGAGGAGGGCAAACAGTCCATGATTGGGGTGGGAGGGGTCTTTAATGATCTTCCCAGCTCGTTTCAGACACCGTTTTCGGTGGAGGGCATCCATGGCAGGGAGCGGGGCGCCGATGATGTGCTGCGCGGTTTTCACCACCCGTTGTAGTGCCTTCCTGTCCGCAACAGTGCAGCTGCTGTACCATACCGTGAAGCAGGCGGTCAGGATGCTCTCGATGGTACACCTGTAGAAGTTGGTCAGGATCTGGGGGGACAGGTGGGCTTTCTTGAGCCTCCTCAGGAAGTAAAGCCTCCTTAGGAAGTCAAATGTAAGGGGGTAAATGTACAATTAATGGCGTCCCCTCGACAGCATTCATGTATAGGGGGATCTTCAGGGCAAATCCAGGGTTCCCTGGAAGCGACAACAGATGTTGACAGAGTGGTAAAAAATGCAGATGGTGTACTTTCCTTCATTGGATGGGGCACTGAGTGTCAGGAAACATGGAAACATAGAAAATAGGTGCAGGAGTAGGCCATCCGGCCCTTCGAGCCTGCACCGCCATTCAATATGATCATGGCTGATCATCCAACTCAGTATCCTGTACCTGTCTTCTCTCCATACCCCCTGATCCCTTTAGCCACAAGAGCCACATCTAACTCCCTCTTAAATATAGCCAATGAACTGGCCTCATCTACCTTCTGTGGCAGAGAATTCCAGAGATTCACCACTCTCTGTGTGAAAAATGTTTTTCTCAAAAAGTTGTGATGCCGTTCATAAAGTCTTTGCTTATGCTACATTTGGAGTAATTCATGCAGTTTTAGACACCCTACTACTGGAAGGTTGTGGAGGCTTTGGAGAGGGTGCAGAAGAGGTTTACTAGAATGCTGAATGTCTGAAGAAGGGTCTCAACCCGAAACGTCACCCATTCCTTCTCTCCAGAGATGCTGCTAGTCCCGCTGAGTTACGCCAGCAGTTTGTATCTACCTTAGATTTAAAGCACCTGCAGTTCTTTCCTACACACTTACCAGAATGCACCTTGAGTTAGGGGGTATTAGCTATAATGAGAGGTTGGATACACTTGGAGACACAAGATTGAAACATTCCATTTTATTTTTCTTTAAAAACAGGTTTAGACCAATTTCAGATAATTCCTTTCCAACAAAGTGACTAAAAGATGGAGAATGAACTGCAGATGCTGATTTACAAAAAAGACACAAAGTGCTGGAGTGACTCAGAGGCTCAGGCAGCATCACTAGAGAACATGGATAGGTGAGGTTTCAGGTCGGAACCTTTCTTTGGACTGATTATAGTCGGGAACTGAAAGCTGGAACAGAGAGATGGGAGTATGACAGAGCCCAGCAAGTGTGTGGTGGAAAAAGTGAGAGCGTTTTTGTTTGACAGATGGGTGGACAAAGGCCAGAACACAAACATTTATGAACAGGGATTTACCTTTGATTTATAGAATCATACAGTGTAGAAACAGGTCCTTTGGCCCAACTTGCTTACACCAACCAACATGCCCCATCTAAGTTGGTCCAACCTGCCTGCATTTGGCCCATATCCCTCTAAACCTGTCCTATCTATGTACCGGTCTAATTGTTCCTTAAACGTTGCTATGGTCCCTGCCACAATGTCCTCCTCTGGCAACTCATTCCACACACCCAACACCCTTTGTATGAAAAAGTTACCCCTCGGGTTTCTATTAAATCTTTTCTCTTTCACCTAAAACCTAGGTCCTTTTGTTCTCGATTTCCCTACTCTGGGCAAGAAACTTTGTGTGTCTACCCAATCTAATCCTCTCATGATGTTATACAACTCTATAAGATCACCCCTCATCATCCAAGGAATAGAGTCCTGGCCTGCTCAACCTCTCCCTATAGCTTCGACCCTCGAGTTCTGGCCTCGAGTCCTGGCAGCATCCTCTTACTGTATATATTCTCTGTGCCCTTTCAAACAAAATTTATCTTTCCATTTTTGATCACTGTCTGCTTTGTCCGAGGTGACTAACTCAGTTGAACCCAATCTATTTCTCTTGGCTCCTGTTCCTATTATATCCTGCACTATTCTATGTTCCCTGAAAGTACAGGGCCAATTACAACTTGCTTCTGTTTGCATCTGAAGAACGGTCCCGACCCAAAATGTCACCTAATCATGTTTTCCACAAATGCAGCCTGACTCGCTGAGTTACTCCAACACTTTTTGTGTCTTTGTTTGCCATCCGGCATCTACAGTTCCTTATTTCTGCAGATTACAAAGCATTGTATGTTGCAGCTTTCATGCAATACCTTGTTGCAATGAAACACCACGAGGATATTTCATTCTTCAGTCTACGCAGGATAAAAGGTTTGAGTTTTAACTCGCTGTACTTTCATTACTGGGCCCAGGGTTCAAATTGGAACAGACTAATGGGCTACCTTGATTCTTCCACTGCTGGTTTTGAAGCTCTGATCTGAATTGAGGATGGGATGTTATTAGTTCTGAGCTGCTGCCATCTACTAGTAATAAATTGACAGATGCATGCTGGAAGGATAAATGATAAAAGGAATAGAAATCTCATACAAAATCATCAGAGTCTCCTACTGACATGTGAAAAAAGCCTTATTCTGTGTCTGACGTTGCCCATCCATCAGTATATATTAAGCTGCCATTGTCATAGAGTCATACTGTGTGGAAACAAGCCCTTCAACCAATAGATTTTTGTTTTGAACACAAATATTTAATGAACAGGCATTTATCTTTGATTTATGTTTCCATTTTTGATCACAGTTTGGGCTCTGCGTTGTCCGATTTAACTAACTCAGTTGGACCCCATCTGGGGCATTGGGAAGGAAGCAAATTTGATCTGTTTTGATCTGATTGTAACTCCAGTTTCTTTCTTTCCTATCCTAACCATACCAATTCCTGTAGTTGACGACAGATTGCTCACCA
The DNA here is from genome assembly GCF_010909765.2 of Amblyraja radiata. NCBI lineage: Eukaryota > Metazoa > Chordata > Chondrichthyes > Rajiformes > Rajidae > Amblyraja > Amblyraja radiata. The sequence continues at coordinate 22,946,720 of NC_045972.1, read as the reverse complement.
AAATGCCCTTACAACCCACTCATTGTCAATAACGCCAATCTTATTGAGTAACACCTACACTCTGAGGATGAATAACAATTTATTTTTAAGAAAATCCATGACCAAGTAAATCAGCTTTGCCTCCTTTTAGCTTGGGGTTGACTCATTTACTGGGGGATTGAGCTAGAGGTAAATACAATACTTACTGCCCGCTGACTGTTTGAGAGAACTCTGTACATGGTTTGGTGATGTGCTGATACTGACTTTCTTTTGCATCCATCATTGCAAAGTTTAGGATTAAGGCCAGAAGGAGATGATGACTCCTCAGCCTCATTCATGGTACGTACAGGATCAAAATCCACTTAAACAATTTTTGCCAAGCTACTTGCTTGAGGGAAGACTCAAACCGCAAAGCTCAGCCCACAAAAACGATACTTAGAACATTGGGGTGGCACAGTGGTGTAGCGGTAGATTTGCTGCCTTACAGCGAAGGAGACCCAGGTTCGATCCTGACTATGGGTTGTGTCTGTACAGAGTTTGTACGCTCTTCCTGTGACCGTGTGGGTTTTATCCGGGTGCACTGGTTTACTTCCAAACTTCAAAGACGTGCAGGTTTGTAGGTTTATTGGCTTTGGTAAAATTGTAAATTGTCCCTGGTGTATAGGATGGTGCTAGTGTACGGGTGATCACTGGTCGGCGTGGACTTGGTGGGCAGAAGGGCCTGTTTCCGCGCTGTATCTCTAAAGTCTAAAGATCTGCGCATGGCTGGGAACTCTTCCCCAATTCCACCTCCGCTTGTACTACAGCTATTGGGATGATCCTCTGGACTCTTACTCATTCTCGTTCCTTCCAAAAATCCTAAAAGTGAATTGTTCTAAAAGTGAATCATCAAACCTGGATAGATAAAGCTTTGCTTGGTAACAAGTTTGAAGGAATCTATTTAAGTTTAGTTTTACTTTGTTAGATTTAGAGACGCAGCATGGAAAGAGGCCGTTCGGCTCAATGAGTACTCTCTGACCAATGCTCACCCGTTCACACAAGTTCAATCCGACAGACACGAGGATGATTTTGCAGAATGTTTTGTGTTGTAACTTTGTTCACTGTTTTAGACTTTAGAATTTAGAGATACAGCATGAAAACAGGCACTTCGGCCCACCGTGTCCACGCCGACCAGCGATCACCCCTGTACACGAACATTTTTACTGAAGCCAATTAACCTACAAACTTGCACATCTCTGGATTGTGGGAGGAAACCGGAACACCCAGGGAAAATGTGTAAACTCCATACAGATAGTCAGGATCGAACATGGGTATTTGCCGCTGTAAGGCAGCAGCTCTACCGCTGCGCCACTATGCCCCCCCCCCCAAGTTGGGGGATCATTTTTGCCAAGCTGCTTGTTTGAAGGAAGACCCAAACCACTAAGTTCATTATCATGAACTCACCTCACAGGAGGCAGAGGTGTTTTATCTTGTCACTTCTTAAAAGTAAATTATTATTCATTCTCAGAGTGCAGCTGTTACTGAACTTTAGCTGTAAAGTAGTTCAGGAAGATCATTAATTGCTCACCAGATGTGGCTAGGATTTAATGCCCATCACTAGTTTCACATTTGAAGGTGGTTCTTGAATCCATGGAGTGACCCCAGGTCATGACAGGCATCCTACCCTGAGAACTGTTCACAACCTGAACTGTTCATAACTAAAAATTTAACAAATGCAGTGTGTGGTTAAGGTTTAGATTTATTATTGTCACGTGTACTGAGGTACAGTGTTTTGCATGCTATCCAATCAGATCAAATAATACTATACATAAATATAATCAAGTCAAACTCAAGTACAATAACTAGAGCAAAAGGGAAGATAAAGAGTGCAGAATGTAGTTCTCTGCATTGTAGCGCATCAGTTCCATAGACCAAGAACAACGTCCATAATTGGGTAGAGGTGAATCGGGCAGTACCCTGGCTTATGGAAGGACCATTCAGAAGCCTGATAACAGTGGGTAAGAAAATGTTCCAAAGTCTGGTGGTGAGCACTTTCAAGCTTATGTATCTTCTGCCGGTTGGGATAGGTACATGAATGTGCAGGGAATGGAGGGATATGGAGCATGTGAAGCGATTAGGTTAAGTATTAGACCAGGAGCGGGGCCGTAAATCGCCCGGAACGGCCTAAAATGGCCGTGGGACTTATCATCGCCCACCTGGGGTTTTTTTTTTTTTTTTTTTTTTTTTTTTTTTTTTTATCATTTAAAAATAAATTGGATAGTTATATGGATGGGAAAGGAATGGAGGGTTATGGTCTGAGCGCAGGTATATGGGACTAGGGGAGATTATGTGTTCGGCACGGACTAGAGGGGTCGAGATGGCCTGTTTCCGTGCTGTAATTGTTATATGGTTATATGGTTATATTATATGATATCGGGAGAGACATGGAGAACAGGGGAGAGAAAAGACTTTGCCTTCCATCACAGTGGGTCCACTGTGATGGATGTTTGTGTGAATTAAATTGTGTGTATGTCTAGGAAATTGTCTTTGTTTGTATGGCTGTGGAAACAGAATTTCGTTTGAGCCTCACTGAGGCTCAAATGACAACAAATTGTGTATTGTATTGTATTGTATTGTATTGGGTATCATGTTTGGCACAGACATTGTGGGCTGAAGGATCTGTTCTTATGCTGCACTTTCCTATGATCTATGTCTGTTTCCCTGCTCTATGATTGAAAGTTTGTGCATAAATGTGGAACTTTATTTTTTAAAGGCAGGAGGATGGGGTTAGGAGGGAGAGATAGATCAGCCATGATTGAATTGCCGAGTAGACTTGATGGGCGGAATGGCCTAAATCTACTATCACGTGATTTTGTGATTGCGTCTGCTGTACATGGAGATGAATGATGCAAGAATGACTGTGTCCGATCACTAAGGCTCGCTGATGTGTATTCTTGCTGCCAGGTTCTCTGAATTATAATAGATGCAATATTATTGCATTTGCCCAGTGTCTCATTACTCTGGATAATATGAGATAATTGCGAGCAGCCCTTGTAAATTACTTCAAAATTCTGCTCTTGCTTTTGGAAATGGAAACAAGTCAAAATCACTTTGTGGAGGCGTTTCTTTTGTGTGCATTGACTTTGGAATGAGCAAGGGCAAATTCTGTGAGATTCTCTCTCTCCCATCAATAACTAGGCATCGAATGAAGATGTTACCTTGTGGTAACTGGCAGTCTTTTCATCATTCGATGGTTCAATGGTACTTTATTGTCATGTCTACCTAGGTAGAGTGACATTTCTTGTTTGCATATAGTTCAATAAAAACATTTCTATACATGACACACTCATACTCAAGTACAAGAGGTTAAGAATAGTAAATTACATGGAGGCAGTTTAATTTATTGTCACGTTTACTGAGGTACAGTGAAAAGCTTTTGTTGCGTGCTAACCTGTCAGCAGAATGATTATACTTGATTACAATCGAGCCATCCATAGTGTACAGATACACTAGATAAAGGGAATAACATTTAATGTAAGGCAAAGTCCGATTTAAAGATAATAATAATAATAATACATTTTATTTATGGGCGCCTTTCAAGAGTCTCAAGGACACCTTACAAAAATTTAGCAAGTAGAGGAAAAACATGTAAGGGGAATGAAATAAATAGTAGAGACATGACTAGTACACAAATTAAAAACAGAATTCAATTCAAACAATATGAGGCAATTCAAGCACAGATGAAAAGGGAGGGGGACGTGGGGTTAAGGATAGGCAGAGGTGAAGAACGGGTCTTGAGGCGGGACTGGAAGATGGTGAGGGACACGGAATTTCGGATCAGTTGGGGGAGGGAGTTCCAGAGCCTGGGAGCTGCCCTGGAGAAGGCTCTGTCCCCAAAACTGCGGAGGTTGGACTTGTGGATGGAGAGGAGACCGGCTGATGTGGATCTGAGGGACCGTGAGGGTTGGTAGGGGGAGAGGAGGTCAGTGAGATATGGGGGGAGGGGCAGATGGTGGAGGGCTTTGTAGGTGAGGACCAGGATTTTGTAGGTGATCCGGTGGGAGATGGGAAGCCAGTGAAGTTGTTTGAGGACTGAAGTGATGTGATGCCAGGATTTGGTGTGGGTGATGAGTCGGGCGGCTGCGTTCTGGACCAGTTGGAATCGTTTATGTAGATGGAGCTGATGCCAAGGAGAAGTGGTCCCCAATGTGGTAGACAGTAGCTCAGGACTGCTCTATCTGAGAGGATATTAAGAGCAGCATAATTAGAGTATGAAATGCTGCTGTTGGAGTCGAGGTTTAAAAGATTATTATAGAGGCAGTAAATATTCAATTATCTTTACCTCCCCGGTCATTCCCTCTTCTCCCCACTCTCGTCGGGCAGAGGATAAATAAGGTTGAAAGCACGTACCACCAGCTTCTTCCCCTCCGTTATCAGGTCCTTCCATAAGTTAGGGTACAGTCCTGAGTTTTGTTTTTCCAGCCTACCTCACTGTGGACATTGGACTCTTTCTCTGGAACTGTTACGCTACAATGTTGAGAAACTATATTCTGTAGAAACAAGGAATTGCAGATGCCTGCTTACAAAGAAAGACACAAAATGCTGGAGTAACCGCGGGTCGGCCAGCATCTCTAGAGAGGATGGATAGGTGACATGTGTAGGAAGGAACTGAAGATGCCAGTTTATACCAAAGATAGATGCAAAAAGCTGGAGTAACTCAGTGAGTCAGATAGCATCTCTGGAGATAAGGAATAGGTGAAGTTTGGGTCGAGACCTTTCTTCAGACTTCCTTCAGGGAAAGGGAAACGAGAGATGTAGATGGCGATGTAGAGAGATATAGAATAAATGACTGAAAGATAGGTGACATTTTTGATCAGGACCCTTCTTCAGACTGATTCTGCTCTCTGGTATATTTATCTTCATTCTACCTGTGTACTTGTGTGTGGCTAGATTGTATTCATGTATGGTATTTATAAGATTTGATATAATCGTATGCAAGCAAAAGCTTTTTAGCGTGCCGCTGTACACGTGACAATAATAAACCAATACCTATACTGGAAGAACTGAAGAATGTGAGCAGATTTGCAAGCCTGGTGCCAGAAATGGAAGACTCCAAAGTGTGAGGTGCTGGAAACACTCAACGGGTCTGGCAGTATCTGTGGGAAGGGAAGCAGAGTTGAGGTTTCGGGTCGAGATGCTTCATCATTAGGAAGGGTCTGGGATATCAAATGGAAACCCAGACATGAAAGGTTGTACCTTTCAGAAAAAAATGATTTGACCGTGTCTGTTTTCTCCTGAAGATTCATGAGAAATGTCAAATGTCAATGGATATTTTTAAGGTGAAGATTGAAAGATTCTTGATTAGTATGGGCTTCTTGGTTTCTTGGTCCTCCAAAATATTCCAAATAGAATTTAAACTGGAGGTGGTGGAGGGAAGACTTAAGCCAGAAAGGGTTGTTGCTGCTTTCTCCCCATAACTCCATCGGGGGTTATGGGGAGAAGGCAGGAGAATGGGGTTGAGCAGGAAAGATAGATCAGCCATGACTGAATGGCGGAGTAGACTTGATTACCGAGCCTTGCTTGTCGCAGCGGAAGGCAGCGAGGACCTGCCGCCTCAAACTATAAAAGCCCTTAAGCTGTCGTGCACTCACAAGTGGTAGGTTTCAAAAACCATTGTGTTGCTCAGTCCACTACATTGCAGTACGGTTGCTGCCTTACAGGGTCAGAGACTTGGGTTCAATCTCGACTGTGCAGGCACTGTCTGACCAGAGGTTGTACGTTCTCCCTGTGAGCGCACGGTTTTTCTCCGGGTGCTCCGGTTTCCTCCAACATTTCAAAGATGAATTGGCTTCTGTAAAAAAAAATTGTCAATTGTCCCTAGTGTGTAGTATAATGCCAATGTATGAGGTGATCGGGGGTCGGCGTGGACTCTGTGGGCCGAAGGGCCTGTTTCCATGCTGTATCTCTAAAGTCTAAATCAGTCTCCCCCTGTATAGGTAAGGGCGGGAAAGAAGCAGGGATGCTGTCCACTTTGTGTCTTTTTTTTTGTAAACCAGCATCTGCAGTTGCTTGTTTCTCAAAACAAAATAGGTTAATATTTTTGGTTAGTGACCATCCAACAACTGAATAAAATGTTCTGATTGGCTCGTTAATAGAGATTAATTTGGCTTTAAAATCCTTTATAAATCCAGAACCCTTCTGTGACAATAAAACTCACATCTCAAAATGTTCCAGGAGGTAAGAATTCAAGAGCAAGATAATCTCATTAAATTTCATCATGGAAGCCAGACAGCTCTCGGCCCTGTGTCACGTTGGACTTGTTATTATTCACCACATGTCTGAATAGTCTGCTGGAAGTAGACATCCTTGCTTTGAATGCCTCGAGATCAGATCCAACAAATGTGATTTTCAATTTAATTTGTTTTTGCCAAGCGAGACCGAGGGTGGTGAGGGAGATTAGGCTCGGAGACAAGGCAGTGGATGGGACAAGGGACACAGAACAACAGGAGCCAAGCAAAGCTAAGAGTGATCTTAGAAATAGTAGATGGGGGGGGGGGGGGGGTGAGACTGAGGGGTCACGGATGAGCTAATGAGAGCTGCATCCTGTAATGACGCGAGTCTTTAGACTTTAGACCTTACTTTAGACTTTAGCGATACGGCGCTGAAACAGGCCCTTTGACCCACCGAGTCCACGCCAACCAGTGATAAGCTAACTTACACACACTAGAGACAATTTTACAACTTAACGAAGCCAAGTAACGTATAAACCTGTACGTCTTTGGAGTGTGGGAGGAAACCCGAGCACCCGGAGAAAACCCACACAGTCACGGGGAGAACGTACAAACTCCGTACAGACAGGACCCATCGTCAGGATCAAATGCAGGTCTCTGGCGCTATAAGGCAATGACTCTACTGCTACGCCACTATGCCACCCTGAGTCCTGAAGTATGGCGCAGCTGGTAGAGTTGCAGCCTCACTGCGGCTCACCCCTACCTTGGGTTCAGTCTGTGTGGAGTTTTCACGTTTAGTGTAATTTACTTTAGAGATACAGCACGGAAACGGGGCCTTCAACCCGCTGATTCCAAGCCAAGCATCAATCACCCATTCACACACTATTTCTGCACATTCCCTGCACACTAAGGGTAATTTTCAGAAGCCAATAAACCGACACATCCGCACATCTTTGGGATGTGGGAGGAAACTGGAGCACCCCAGATGAAACCAATGCAGACACAGGGGAAACATGCAAACTCCATACCGAGGTCAGGATGGAATCCGGTTCTCCCCTGTGACAGGTGGGATTTCTCTGGGTGCTGTGATTTTGTCGCACATCCCAAAGATGTGTGTCAGGAGTGAATGCGGATAACATAGAACTAGTGTGAATGGCTGACCGATGGCTGGTATCCTTGCTGTAGCTTTCAGTTCAATTCAATAACTAACATCAAATCACCTCTGGCCATTGTGCTGATGGTGACCTTGTGGAAGGAATAGCATTGAGGCCTCGCTTTGTGCGATGGCAATGAGATATGTCATCGACAGTGTCAGTTCTGCAGAGAATTGTGTATGACACAGGCAGCTCATTATGGTACACTGATCTAAGGAAGGCAATGCCTTCACCAATACAATGCCTGCTGCAGGAATCCCCTGTGATCTCATTTTATTGTAAAAATAAAATTGATGAATTGATTCATTCCATGTTCATGGATTTGATCCACCTTCTCTTTCATCAGCTTCATCTTCCAGCTGTTCTCTCTCTCTCTCTCTCTCTCTTTTTTTTTTTTTTTAAATAGCTGCTTTCTTGCATTCGTCTCTCTCTCTCTCTCTCTCTCTCTCTCTCTCTCTCTCTCTCTCTCTCTCTCTCTCTCTCTCTCTCTCTCTCTCTAGCTCTCTCTCTGTCTCTCTCTCTCTCTCTCAATTCAATTCAATTTCAGTTCAATTCAATTTCAATTTAAAACTTTATTGGCATGATAAAAAATACATTGTTATATTGCCAAAGTATAAAACATGACATACATATTTAAAATGCATAAGTATATATACAAGTATACAGTGCATGGATAGATATGTCCCTGTACATACTCACAATGGGCCTATATCCCTTTATTGATTGCTACACGTTCTTGCAGCTGTAAGCAGTACAACAGAATAGCAAGTTTAGCAATTCAATATTAATTTCTTAGTGTCAGTTAATGTCAATTAGTGTGTGCGTACATATGTGCATGTTGGTCATTCACCGTCTCTCAGGTTATGGCATGCTGTTACGTATTGTGCACCAAGATGTGCCGTATTTCCTTCGCCAAGGATTATTCTTAGTTTTGATGTATCATCTAGTTCTTTAAAATCAGGGGTTGCCACACTGAGTTTGTCAAAGTATGCTTTCCTTGTTTTGTCCAATTTTTTGCATTTTAGGAGGAAGTGCACCTCTGTTTCAACCTCATCTGTCAAAGTGGCCGCATATTCTGTTTTCTCTTGGTTGCCAGAATCTCTTCTGTCTTCCTTTTTCAACTGCCAAATAGTGGTCACTTAACCTGTATTTGGTGAGGGTCCGTCTCTGCTTTATGTCTCTAACAGTTGAGAGATAGTCTGCCAATTTATAATCTCTTTTTAGGGCACGGTAACATTCTAATCTGCTTTGGCTTTTGGTTTCTTTATCCCAATGTTCCAAATACGTTCCTTTACATTGTTTGATAAGTTGGTTCACTCTAACTGGTGAATGGGGATCAGTTTTGATCTGAGGCTGGTCAGGATTTAACTGGATAGGGTTTAACTGAATAGGGGTAGTTAGTCTCAGTACCAACTGACACAGGGAACTCTTTTCTGGGCTCCCCTCTTGTGTTTGAAGGGCTTTAAACTGGAGGGTATCTGGGGGCTAGATTTAAGGTGATTCCAAAAATTTAGTGCTCTTTTCTGGATATTTATTATCAGTGGGTATCTGCCTAGTTCCGCCCTACATGCGTTTGTTGGTGTTTTCCTTTGGATACGGAGGATGTTCCGACAAAATTCCGCATGCAGGGCCTCCGTTGTATGTTTTTCCCATTTACTATAACTATGGTGACTGCACCATATAGACAGCACCTGTAGTCAGGATCAACTCCAGGTGTCTGGCGCTGTAAGGCAGCAACTCTACCGCTGTGCCACTGTGCTGGAGTTTGTGTGTTTGAGGCTTTAAGAGCTGCTTCGGGAGGCGGCACAGTGGCGTAGCGGTCGAGTTGCTGCCTTACAGCGCCAGAGACCCAGGTTCATTTCTGACTACGGGTGCTGTCGGCACGGAGTTTATACATACTCCCTGTGACCACATGGTGCTCCGGTTTTCTCCCATGCTCCAAAGACGTGCGGGTTTGTAGGCTAATTGGCTTTGGACAAAATTGCAAATTGTCCCCAGTGTGTAGGATAGTGCTAGTGTAGATAGGGGAGGTCGCTGGCAGGTAACCAAACTAAAGCATGATGTGAATGTGTTTGCTGCAGGGTCAAGCCGTGGCCCAGCTGTGCTCCACCATTCCAGATGTGACGGTGTTTGGAACGGCCTCCTCTTTCAAGCACGAAGCCATCAAGGACACCATCACTCATTTCATTGACAGGAACGCCGATTATGTGCAAGATGTGAAAAGGTAAGACAGCGGGGGCAGGGGAGCCTTCAGTGAATTCTGAATGCCAGCTCCTTACCAAGGCTGGAGCTATTGAGCAGGGACTTTTGTTAAGCTTGTGGATAAATGGCTTGACATTGAATGGATTGTGGCTGTGTTTTCTGTCCTTGGTTGGAACGCCACTTGGGGTTCCAGTGAGGCAGCTACAGTCTTGAAAGGGGAACAATCACTGATTTACACGCCAGACACCAGCTAACTGAGAGCTCGGGTCATCTCATCCTCAGAAGTCTACGTTTGATGCTACTTCACTCATTCATGGGATGTGAACATCGATAGAACATGGAGCAGTACAGCCCAGGAATGGGACCGTCGGCCCATAATGTTTGTGCCGAACATGATGCCAAACTAAACTGATCTAATCTGCCTGCATGTGATCCATATCCCTCCAATCCCTGCAAATATTTAAAAGCTTCTTAAATGCCACTATTGTGTCTGCTTCCACCAATGCAAAGTTTCAAGCTCCCACAACCCATTGTGTAAAAAAATAACTTGCCCCGCGCATCATTATATTTTTCCAATTTCACCTTATAGCTCTGCCCTCTAGTCTTGGACATTTCCACCTTGGGGAAAAAAGGTTCAGTCAGTCTGTCGTATCTAAGCCTGTATATACATCTATTCTTTCTCCTCAGCCTCCGTTGTTCCAGAGAAAACAATCCAAGTTTATTCAACCTCTGCCTGTAGCTGAAACCCTCTAATCCTGGCAGCATTTTGGTAACCCTCCTCTTCATCCTCCCCAAAACCTCCACATCATTCCTGTAATTGGGCAACCAGAAATGCACGCAATACTCCAAATGAAGCTTGCTCTTGTGGCCAATGTTTATTGCTCTCAAATTGAGTGGCTTGTGAGGAATTTCCGAAGGCAGTTTTGAGTCTAATTTAGTTTAGTTTAGAGATAGACCGTGGAAACAGGCCATTTGGCCCACCGAGTCTGTCCCAACCAGCGATCCACGTACACCAACACTATCCTACACACACTCGGGGCAATTTACAATCATATCAAGTCAATTAGCCTACAAACCTTTAAGTCTTTGGAGTGGGGGAGGAAACCAGAGGTCTCTTGAGAAAACCCACGCAGGTCACGGGCAGATTGTACAAACAGCACCCATTGGATCGAATCCGCAACTCTGGCGCTGTAGGGCAGCAACTCTTCTGCTGTGCTGCCATTGGATGTAACACAGATTCAATCAGATGTTGCCAGATTTGAGGCTTTAGAGTCAAGAGTGTTTTACAGTCATATACCCCAAACAGAAGAATGAAATTCTTACTTGCAAAGTCAGAATCGTTTCTACTCAGCATTTAATTATTTTTTTTTTGTGATTTCTTACTTCCTGACTTGGGATCCATTTTCTGCTGGACTGCCTGTTTCAACAAGAGTATCACACATAATAGCAGCCATAACATATCCATTTAATGTATCCATGTGGAAGATCATCTCAAGATACTTCACAGAACTGTAGTTCGGGTGGTAATTAAAACCAAACAGGCCGTAGCAAGAGGGGTGACTGAAAAAGGTTTGGTTAGAAGGTGGGATTATGGGAGGGAATGCCAAACCTTAGGACCTAGGTAGCTTAAACATTGGCCAGCAGTGGTGGGGAGAAGGAACAGCTCCTGAGATCAGAGCTGAAGGAACAGACATCTCAGGCAGATATGAGGCTTGATAAAGTTACAGAGATAACGATAGGCGGAAGCTGAAATACAAACTTGTGAATGAGAACAAAAGGTCACAAAGTACTGGAGTAACTCAGCTGGTCAGGCAGCGTCTCTGGGGAACATTGATAGGTGACATTTTGAGTCGGGACCCTTCTACTATAAGAAGTAGGAGTAAAATTAAGCTAGTCGGCCGATTGAGTCAACTCCGCCATTCGTTCATGGCTGATCTGTTTTTCCCCCTCAATCCAATTTTCTTTCCTTTTCACCATAACATTTGATGCCCTTACTAATCAAGAACCTATCCGTCTCCACTTTAAAATACCCAATGACTTTACCTCCACAGCCGCCTGTGCCAATAAATTCCCCAGATTCTCCACCCTCTGATTAAAGAAATTCTTCCTTGTCTTTTTCTTCTCACGTTTAACTTTGCCCTCTTCCGATCCCGTATCCAGGGAACAAGACTGTGCATTCACCTTTTGTATGCCCCTCATGATTTTATGTGCATCTATCACATTCTCCTAGTCTCCAAGGAATAGAGTTCTAGCCTGTCCAACTTCTTTCTATAACTCAGTCCCTTCTGTAAATCTTCTCTACACTCTTTCCAGCTTAATGGCATCTTTTCCACTTATATCAGGGTGAGCAAAACTGAACACAAGACTCCAAGTGTGGCCTTGCCAACGTCCTGTACAACTGCTTATTTGGAGTAAGGTTAATCTCTGGTTCATTTCTAGGATCTCTCCTGAAGGAGTAGATATTGTCCTCGATTGCTTGTGTGGAGAGAACACTGGCAAGGGCCTCGGCCTCTTGAAACCGCTCGGAACTTACATCCTGTACGGTAAGTTCCAATGCTGCAAAAGACGAGGCATGTTTGAGAAGCAAACAATTAAACATTAAATGGTTAATGTTAATGTTAAATACTATTGAGCCTTGCAACCATCACAATAGTGTATTCACCAACTTCTAGGCTCTTCAAATATGGTTACCGGGGAGACTAAAAGTTTCTTCAGCTTTGCAAAATCAGTAAGTAAAAAGAACACTGCAGAGTAAGATGGATATTAGTTTGCTGTGCATCCCCTGTATCTGTCTTGTGCCTTGTGTTGCTTTGTGCCATTGTAATTATTATTTGTGGCTTGTATTTTGGTGGTTTGACCACAATAGATAAACCCATTTTGAAATCATCCCATCAACGTTTTCTTATTCCACTGCGCTGTGAAATGTGACATACAAGTTTACTTGCATCAAAGATCACTATCTGTTGGATGGCTCGTCAACGAACTAGACTGGGTCTGGAGCACTGAAAGATATTGGGGAGATTCTATCTCTTTGGCATTGGCACATTTGGTACATAGTGTTTCTCTAAAAACTTCTGCTAACATTATAGTAAGAACATTAATCATATGCAATGCAATAAGCAAGAACACTACCTTAGAAAGAAAAGCAGGAGTAAACCATTTTGTTTTTTGTTCCATCTCCTATCTTCAATAAAATCATAGAGGCGTACAGCACAGAAACAGGCCCTTCGGTCCAACTTGCCTATGCTGACCAAGATGTTAAAGACTCTTTGAGCCTTGCAATCACAAACACGTATTCACTAACTTCGAGGCTCTTCAAACATGATTCCCACTTGTCCCATATCCCTCCTAAACCCGTCTAAAGTTTAGGGTTTGGTGCCTGAAGGTCACAGTCGTTAAAAGACATTTGGACAGGTATATGGATATGAAATGTTTAGTGGGATATGGGCCAAGCGCAAGCAGGTGGGACCAGTGTAGATGGGGCATGGTGGTCAGTATGAGCAAGTAGGGCCGAAGGGCCTTTTTCAATGCTGTATGACTATGACTATTTTTTAACTGTAACTCCATTTCCCCCTGATTCTCTTAATATCCAAATATTTATTGATCTCAGCCTTGAATACATTCAGTGACTGAGTTTCTACAGGAAAATTCCAAAGGCTTATTCTGCATTAGGTGAAGAAAGTTCTCACATTGCTCTTATGAATGGTCAACCCCTTATGTTGTGACTGGTTTTGGAAATCCCTATCAGAGAATATATCAACACTGCAACTAACCTGTCAAAAAACTCTATTGTAATATTAATTCCCAGTAAATGCAATAATAATTTAATATAGGTTACTATACTAGTGTAATTATAGGTGGCCCCACCGCTATTCCATTTTTTCTCCACTATCATGTTAATATTTTTTATTGTAACTTTATTCACTGTTTTAGATTTTAGACTTTAGAGATACAACGTGGACACCGGCCCTTCGGCCCAACGATTCTGCGCCAACCAGCGATCACCCACGTATACTATCGCTATCCTACACACTAGGGACAATTTACAATTTTTACCAAAGCCGATTAACCTACAAACCTGTACGTCTTTGGGATGTGTGAGGTAATCGGAGCATCCAGAGAAAACCCATGTAGTCACAGGGAGAAAAGGCAGACTCCACACAGACAGCATCCGAGGTCAGGATCGAACCCGGGCCTTTGGCGCTGTAAGGCAGTAGCTTTACAGCCTGTGCCACTGCGCCGCATCATGAATAAAAAGTGATATAAATGCTGGCATCAAAGCTGGATATAAAGAAAATTAGATTGCAAATGCGTTTGTGATTTAAATGATTGCACTCTGATTTCCATTATATCTTCCTTTGGAAATGGGAAAATTGCGGGCAGCAGGGTGGTAGAGTGGGTGGTAGAGCTGCTGCCTTACAGTGCTGAGACCTGGGTTTGTTCCTGACTTTGGGTTTTGTATGCATGTATCTCTGAAGTCTAAAGTTCCTTTCTGAAATTACATTTGTTGGGCTGAGAACAGACTTAAAATAAATCGAATGAGCAGATTCAGAAGATGACATCACATTGTGCAGCCCAGAGACAGTCTGTTCAGCCCATCTGTTCTCTACTGGCATTTATATTCGGCAGAAGTCTCATCCTACTTTAATGTTTTAAAAATGTATTTATTCACGGAATGTGGATGTAGATAACATTTGTTGTCTGTCCCTCAACTCCAGATAAGCATGGAAGCATTTAATCGTCAACCATTGATGGTTGGCATGGACACGATGGGCCGAACAGCCTGTTTCACATGAACATAAACAAACATATTTCTGGGCTCTTGGTCACATATAGGATGCATATCTCTTTCACTGAAAGATAGGAGGGAGTCAGATAGGTTTTTACTTGTTACTATGATCAACTTTTTTAAAAATCTATTTTTATTTAATTACCAGAGTTTTAATTTTCTAGCTGACATGGGGATATTCAAACCCAAGTTTCTCCATTGCTTGTCTTCTTCCCCTCTTATCAGGCTTCTTAATGGTCCTTCTATAACTAGGCTTCTGTCCGATTCACCAATATCCCATTGAGAACATTGGACTTTGTCCATGGAATTGATGCTCTACATTGCTGAAAACTATACGTTGCCCTTCCCCTGTATCTTCCCCTTTGCGCTATCTATTGTACATGAGTTTGAACTGATTATATCTATGTATGGCATATCCGATAGTCATAGTCATACAGCAAGGAAACAGGTTCGTTGGCACAACTTGCCCACACCATTCAACATGCCCCATCTACACTAGTCCCACCTGCCTGTGTTTGGCCCATATCCCTCTAAACTTATCCTACCCATGTGCCTATCTAAATATTTCTTAAATGTTGCAATAGTACCTGCCTCAACTACCTCCGGCACTCGTTCCATACACCCACCACACATTGTGTAAAAAAGTCCCAGCTTGCTCTACCTCTACCTTAGCTCAGGCCCTCGGGTCTTGGCAGCATCCTCGTAAATCTTCTCTGCACTCTTTGCAGCCTAATGACGATGTTGCCACATTAAGAGTGCCTCTATCGGATTATGTTTTTGGTTAACCTTACAGACTTGGCTCTGGGCATACCCGAGATCAAGGCTGACCTGATTGATCTTCGTGGTGTGAATGGCTGTTAGATGGTGACGCAGCGGTTGAGTTGCTCCTTTCCAATGGCAGAGACCCGGGTTTGATCCTGACTACAGGTGCTTGTCTTTACAGTACTTGTCACGTTCTCCCCGTGACTGCGTGGGTTTTTCCCGGGAGTTTCCTCCCACAATCCAAAGACATGCAGGTTTGTATGTTAATTGGCTTGGTAAAATTGTAAAATTGTCTCTAATGTGTGTAGGATAGTGTTAGTGTGCTGGGATCGCTGGTCGGCACGGACTTGGTGGGCCGAAGGGCCTGTTTCCGCACTGTACAGTATCTCTAAACAAAACTAAACTAAACTAAACTAAACTATACCTGAAGTGAATGTTCTCCCTGGCTGCTTCAACCTGCTTGTAAATTCACCCACGGTGTGACGAGTGCTTGCCCAATTTATGAAGCCACAGCCAAATAGATGGAGATATTTTTAATGAACAAAATATGATGCAAACATAATAATAACATTGTGCTTCAAGTGCAGTGGAATAAAAAATATTATTTATTGAACTTCATTGTCACATTCATAGGTTGCAAGAATTTTCAGCCTTTGCATGAGGATGTATCAGAGCAAATAAAAATCCTTTTATTTCCCTTTTTGAATTTTACGGTGCGGAGGTTTACTGAAACTCTTCCAGCATCTATAATACGAGGGAAAACGATGGCGGTCATTAATAAAGAGAGAGATCATTTCAGGTTTATTCCCTTCCATCTGAGCAGGGGTTGAAAGTACAGGTGATAGACACAAAAATACTTGAGTAACTCAGCGGGCCAGGCCGCACCTCCGGAGAAAAGGAATAGGTGATGTTTTGGGTCGAGACCTTTCATCAGTCTGAGTCAGGGGAGAGGGAAACGAGGTATGAAAAGGTTCAGAACAAATCAGAGCTCAAACGGTAGAGCTCACAATGGTGCTTTGTTGGCTGTGGAAGAGGTGTTAACGATACGATATGATATGAAATTGGTCTGCCAACAGTCATAAAACACAAGATATATGAAACACAAAATTAAAGTGACAAGTAAAAAGAGGCCAGGATTGGGGATGGGGTGGGAGGGGGGAGGGGAGGAGTTGTACAGTTTGATAACAATAGAGAAAAAGGATATTCTGCTGCGTACTGTGCTGCATCTTGGTGGAATCAGACTGTTGCTGAAGGTGCTCCTCAGGTTGACCAGTGTGTCATGGGGGTGAGCTGTATTGTCCAAGAAGTTCAGCAGTATGAGGAGCATCCTTGCCTCCAAGACCATCTCCAGTGAATCCAACTCCACCCCAGGACGGAGCCAGCCTTCCTGATGAGCTTGTTAATTCTGTTGGTATCCGCGGTCTTCTCCCTGCTACCCCAGCACACGACAGCGAAGAAGATGCCACTGGCCATCACTGATTGGTAGAACATCTGCAGCAACTTACTGCAGATGTTGAAAGAGCGGAGCCTCCTCAGAAAGTACAGATGGCTCTATCCTTTCAAATTTTCAAAAGGGAATTGAATGTAAAGGAAAACTAGTTTGTGGGGATGAATGGATTAACCATGGAATTAGATGGGCTGAATGGTCTTTTGGGCTGTACTGTTATGGCTCAAGGTTTTGTCAACCAGAAACAAGAGCTTTACTGTGTTGCATAACTGCTCTGATCCATCCTCTGCTCATAGGTAGCATCTTGCAGCTCAACACTGATGCAACGTTGTGAAGGATTCCCGATCAGTGAATGAGCACCTTACACAAGCGATGCATTGAAGAATATGTCCCAGGAAGTGTAAAGAAAGACACAAAATACTGGAGTAACTGGCGGGTCAGGCAGCATCCCTGCAGAGCATGGATAGGTGACGTTTCAAACTGAAGAAAGATCCCGACCCGAAACGTTCTCCAGAAATGCCGCCGTTAGAGCTTAGTGATACAGCTGGGAGACAGGCCTTTCGGCCCACCGAGACCATGCCGACCATTGGTCACTCTGTACATTATGCTATACACTAGTGACAATTATACAATTTTTCACATGGCTGTTTGATCCCCTCACCAGGTTTACATGCTAATAATGTAAAAGAAAAGGAAGAATAGAATAGAACAATCTAGAAAAGAGAGAGTATATGGAGCTATAGAAAAAAATATAGGGAGAAAAGTATAGATTCTTCAGACCAACTCATCCATGCCGACTAAGATGCCCCATGTAAGCTAGTCCTATTTGCCTGCATTTGGGCCCATATCCCAATAAATCTTTTCCATTGTGTCCCCATCCAAATGTCTTTTAAACATTGCAACTGTACCCTGGCAGCTCGGTCCAAACATTTTCCACCATCTGTGTGAAAAATTCCCTTTAAATCTATCCATTATCAACTTAAATCTATGCTTTCTGAGGTCCCCTCTAGATTTCCCATCTTAAATCAATGCCCTCTGGCTTTAGCCTTCATTCTTTTGGGAAGAAGACCATGGCTATCTACCCTATCTGCCCATCATGATTTTATATACCTGCATAGGGGATCCCCTCCACAGAAAATGGGTCCAACCTTCCTATCTCTTCTTCTAATGGAGCCCTCCAGTCTCAGCAATATCTTTGTGAACGTTCTGCACCCTCAAACTTAATCAAACCCTTCCCATAATGTGGAAACTACACACAATGCTCCAAATGCTGTCTAACCAATATTTTGTACAACTGTAACATGACATCCCAACTCTTGTACTCAGTGCCACTGCCAATAAAGGCAAGCATGCCATGCTTCTTCTTTACAGCCCAAATCAACCTGTGTTACCATTTTCAGGGAACTATGAGATCCTGACCCAAAATGTCACGTATCTGTGAGATGCTTTCAGTTGAGAGATACAGCGCAGAAACAGGCCCTTCGGAGTAACTCAGAAATGCTGGAGTAACTCAGCGGGTCAGGCAACATCTCTGGAGAGAAGGAATGGATGATGTTTCGGATCGAGACCCTCTCTCCTTCGGCCCACCGAGTCTGCACCGACCAGCGATCCCCGCACATTAACACTACCCTACACACACTGAGGGCAATTTTTCATTTATACCAAGCCAATTAACATTCAAATCTGTATGTCTTTGGAGTGTGGGAGGAAACCAAAGATCTTGGAGAAAACCCACGCATGTCACCGGGAATACGTGCCTGCAGACGAGCACTCATGGTCAGGATCGAACCTGGGTCTCTGGTGCTGTAGGCAGTAGCTCTACCACTAGGACACTGTGCCACCCATTAGCTACACCCGGAGCAGCACCTGGAGATGCTACCTGACCCGATGAGTTACCCCAGCACTGTGTCTTTTTATGTACGTACCCTCCCAGGTGACTGTTCAATAACACTTCCATTCTTTGCCTTGGTTTAGCTCCCAATAATGTATCACTTTATCTTTAAGTTAAATTCCATCTGCCACATCTTTGCCCACTTTCCCAGCTGATCAATATCCTGTTATACCCTTGGAAAAAGAGGGAAACAAATAAAGAACTAAGTAACATTTGTATAGTGCTTTGCACCAACTCAAAGTGCCTTCAATCGAATGAAATATTGTTGAATTCTTGTTACTGTTATAACACAGGAAACACTGCATACAAGTCACCACAAAATGCAGTGCTGTTAATGTGGACATTGAAACATGTTGGCATGAATAGTTTGCCTAAACCATGGAATCAGGAAGCGAGATTCAATGTACGGGCAGTAGGTGTAAATGTTTTTTTTTTAAATGGTCATGATATTTTATAAAGGTTCTAAGTGGAAGCAAGCAGCAATCTTGCATTTATATGGAAATTTAAAAAGCTTGGTGGTAAATTGAACAGTAAAATATGCTGCCAGGAAGGGAGATTAGTTGCAGGAAGTGGAGATTAGATTAATGGTATCATGTTTGTGGTGGACATTTTGTAGGCTGAAGTGTATGTTCCTGTGTTGTACGGAGGGGGGGAGGAGGTTGTGTGGAGAGTATGTACCAGGATAGACTAGATGGGCGGAGTGGTCTGTTTTTGTGCTGTGCCTTCTACATAGTGATATTTGGGTAAATCCAAAAGTGCTGGACAGGCAGCGTTTGTCGAGAGAAATGGACATGACATTCGGGTCGGGGCCCTTCTTCAGAATCTTTCAAAGTCTAGGTATAGCTGAACCCTGACTTGGTTTAATGTCCCAACTGTGATGCAGTCCACAATAACATACTTTCATTTTGCTTACTATCTCATTCACTTTCAAGAATCATTCAAACCCCAAACTTTGACTCAGTGTTGAGTGTTGAAGCTCTTTGTGTAATGATCGTGTGTTATCCATTCATTGAAGAGTTGCTGCTTGTTTTATTTGGCCAAATCAGCTGGCTTCATTAAATTATTGCTGTTCTTCATCACACCCATTACATCCTATCCTTGCTATACCTATGACCTATTAAAATGTAGCTGTGCTGTAGCTTATTTGTTAAATAGTAGCTCTGTTGCACCTATTGAAATTAAGCCATACCTGTGTTCCACCATGATCATTAAGTTGTAGCTATAGTACACCTGTAACGCATTAAGTTATCACTGGGTCATATCCATGGCACTTAAATAATGATTATGTTATATCAGAAACACATAGCTATGTCATTACAGCGCTCATTAAAATGGGGACATGTTGCACTTGTATCACCTGAGACTGCAGCCATATTCTATCAGTAATTCAAGATATTCGGGCAGAGATTGGTGAACGAACTGGTATAATAAAAATGGAAATCTCCTCTTTCCAGTGGTGGCAGGTTGAAAAGGTGAACCCCATAAAGCTGTATGAAGAGAACAAAGTCATTGCTGGATTTTCTTTGCTCAACCTTCTCTTCAAACAAAACCGAGGGGACAAAGTGAAAGCAGTGATGGACAAGCTGATATCGCTGTTCAACCAAAAGAAGATCAAGCCCTTGGTGGATTCGCTATGGGCTCTGGAAGAGGTAAGACCATTGTCTTACTTACAACGCACCAGGAATTTAGTTTAGTTTATTATTGTCACATGTACTGAGGTACAGGGAAAAGTGTTTTTGTGTTGCTATCCAGTCAGGGAAAAGACTATACTTGATTCCAATCAAGCTGTCCACAGTGCACAGATACTGGATACAATGTATAAAACATTAAGTGTTTTGGTGAATGACAAAACCTTACATTGTTGACTTGTACATTGATGTTTCATTATTAGTTTATTATTTCATGTGTACTGCGGAACAGTGAAAAGCTTTTTTGTTGCATGCTATCCAGTCAGCGAAAAGACTATACATGATTACGATCAAGTTGTCCAGTGTACAGATAAGGATAAAGTGTATAAAACATTAAGTGTTTTGGTGAATGACAAAACCTTACAATTTTGATTATACATTGAGGTTTTAGTTTAGTTAATTATTGTCATGTGTACCAAGGTACAATGAAACGTTTTTTGTTGCATGCTATCCAGTCGGTGAAAAGATTCAGATCAACCCATCTGCAGTGTACAGCTACAGGATAGAGGGTATAATGTTTAATGCAAGACAAAGTCCACTAAAGTCCAATTGAAGATGGTTTGAAGGTCTCCAATAAGTACATAGGAGGTCAAGACTGCTCTCTAGTTGGTGAGAGGACGGTTCAGTTGCCTGATAACAGGTCAGAAGAAACTGTCCCTGAATCTAGGTACAAATTTATGTACCTCTTGCCTGATGGGAGAGAGGAGGTGGTAGTGACCGGGGTGAGACTCATCCTTGATTATGCTGCTGGCCTTGCCGAGGCAACGTGATTTGGATGTGGCTGGAATTTGCCTCTGCTTCTTCTTCTTCTTCTTCTGTGTCCATCTTCAATGTTTCAAATGTTGATATCGCTGTCATCGTCCATCCTGAAAAGGACGCAAGCTTCCGGCGACAATCAGTGGGAGCCATCACTTGTTGCAATAGATGATGGTGGTAGCAGAATTAGCTCTGGATACTTCCAGTTTCCAGTCCCGCGGTGAGAACGTTTCTGCTATGGGGCCTGCTTCTGCTTGAGAAAAGCATGGTTACAAGAACAAGAGTCCTGTGCAACATGGTAGTGCTAGAGCTGCTGCCTTAAAGCACCAGAGACCTGGGTTTGATCCTGACTATGGGTACAGAGTTTGTATGTTCTCCCTGTGACCATGAGGATTTTCTCCCGGTGCTCTGGTTTCCTCCCACACTCTATTGTAGGTAGATTGGCTTCTGTAAATTGTCTCTAGTGTGTAGGATAGTGCTAGTGTCCAGGTTGATCACTGCTTGGCGAGGACTTGGTAGGCCGAAGGACCTGTTTCAACACTGTCTCTCTAAAGTCTAAAGTAAAGTCCAAAGAATCACTGCTGATATCCACAGCTTTGAGGCAGATACTCTCTGATCTGTGTTTGCTGATTCAAGGGTCAGGTTACTCCTTGTCTTCAACTTGTTGGCTCCTTCTTTAGGTGCTCTTTGAGTTACTATGAGTTTTAACGTCACTCTGAGATCCGGAGAACCAATCAATCCCCATCTACTGATACTCACCTCCGCCTAGCGGAGCTGGTCCTTACCCTTGATAACTTTTCGTTTGACTCCTCCCATTTCATCCAAATACAAGTAGCTATGGGCACGCTCATGGGGCCTAGCTATGCCGGCCTCTTTATAGGGTACGTCGAACAATTCTTGTTTGAGGCCTACCTTGGCCCTATCCCCGAAGTCTACCTTCGCTACATCAACGTCTGCATTGGTGCTACCTCCTGCACCCACACACAACTGACTGACTTCATCCATTTCACCACTAACTTCCATCTGGCACTCAAATACACCTGGACCATTTCCAACATTTCACTACCATTTCTTGACCTTACTATCTCCATCGCAGTTGATAGACTACTGACCGACATCCACTATAAACCCACTGACTCCCATGGCTATCTGGACTAAACTTCTTCCCACCCTGCTTCCTGTAAGGACTCCATCCCCTACTCACAATTCCTCCGTCTATGCCGCATCGGCACCCAGGATGAGATGTTCCACACCAGGGCATCGGAGATGTCCTCATTCTTCAGGGAACGGGGATTCCCCTTTTCTACCATAGATGAGGCTCTCACCAGGGTCTCTTCTATACCCCGTGACTCTGCTCTCACTCCCCATCCCCCCACAGGGTCTCCCTTGTCCTCACCTTCCAACCTACCAGTCGTCACATACACAAAAAATCCTCCCGACATTTTCACTACCTCCAACGTGATTCCACCACTTGCTACGTCTTCCCATCTCCTCCCCTGTCTGCTTTCCGCAGAGACAGCTTCCTCCGTAACTCCCTGGTCAATTTGTCCCTTCCTCTCCGAACCACCCCCTCTTCGGGCACTTTCCCTTGCAACTGGAAATAATGCTACACTTGTCGCTTTAACTCCCCCTTGACTCCATTCAAGGACCCAAGTAGTCTTTCCAGGCGCGGCAGAGGTTCACCTGCACCTCCTCCAACCTCATCTATTGCATCCGCTGCTCTAGATGCCAGTTGCTCTACATCGGTGAGACCAAGCGTAGGCTTGGCCATCGCTTCGCCGAACACCTCCGCTCGCTTTGCAATAACCAACCTGATCTCCCGGTGGCTCAGCACTTCAACTCCCCCTCCCATTCCAAATCTGACCTTACTGTCCTAGGCCTCCTCCATGGCCCTAGTGAGGACCTCCGTAAATTGGAGGAGCAGCACCTCTTTTGCTTGGGCAGTTTGCATCCCAGTGGTATGAACATTGATTTCTTTAATTTCAGGTTGTCCTTACTTTCTCCTCCCCTTCTCAGCTCTCTCTCAGCCCTCTGGCACCACCTCTTCCTTTCTTCAGTCTGAAGAAGGGTTTTGACCCGAAACGATGCCTATTTCCTTCGCTCCATAGAAGCTGCCTCACCCGCTGAGTTTCTCCAGCATTTTTGTCTACTTTGAATTCCTGTTGAGTATCCTTACCTTCATAACCTTTCTTTGAATTACTCTAACACTTTGTGCTTTGCAACTTTCATTTGACCTTGTCAAAATCCTCTGCAAATTTCAGGCAGAGATGGGGACAAACTAGTTGTATTTTAGGCTATTGATCCCAGACCATCCCACAAAGGCCATCTCGTTACTTTCAATTCAAATAATGAAATAAAATGTGGAATAAAATGAATTGAATATCAGCCAAGGTACCTTGTTTGGTTCTAGATCCACCTTTGTGGATGGCTCATTTTTTACCTTCATGATTCAGAGGTAATTGGTGTTGGATATGAAATCTTGGCATTACCCACTTATTCATCCCACACATGAATAAATATAAAAGAAGCTTATGGAATACAAGGCAAATGTGTTAAACTGGATCAATATTGCATGGGAAGCTAGAAG